>NC_141256.1:15437523-15520023 GCF_054856555.1 Leptonotus elevatus | reverse complement strand
TAACTGTGCGGGGTTCTCGCTGCCCTCGAGGAAGTGCAGTCTGGCTAATGTTGCGGCTTTGTACTCCCACATGCAGACAGAGATGGATACAGCCGTGTGTGTTTGTACATGCACACAATGCGCGTGGGCACGCTATTGTGGAATCAAATCATTTTTTTAAGGCATTGATATGACACGAAAGCGTCTTGTGTTGTCAGCAAAGGGCTGGCTATTTAAATCGGAACTTAAAGGCTGATGCTTATCATTACTGTTTCATACCTGACATGTCCCCACATTATGACAGCAAATAAAGCACTGCGCCTACTGTATGCTAATGTATTCAGTAGGACTTGTAAAAATCATCTGCTCAGCATCACGAGTAGGCATGAGGTAGGCAGCGCGATGAAAGAGATGTACATTGTGTTTAACAATTACTTCGGAAGAACTCCATTGCTTGCGTAGTATGGGAATATGGGCCTCGCCTATAGAATATGTATGCCCCGCCTAAATTTACATATATGGCTTGGGTATCCTTCATACAATATACAAGTATCCATTGATTGTTTAGTTGTTACTGTAAAGGTACAGTGAGCCTGTGTGTCCTGTTCGTACAGCAAAACAATAGCTTTGTCTTCAACTAAACAGGCCCACATTTCACACTAAGTAAATATATTTATGAGTAAATGAGACAAGATTACCATAAAATGTCCATATACAGTCTTTTTTGGAATTTTTTTCTCATGCAAAATATGTGCCTTGGCTCAACAAACGTTAAGAAACGCACAATGTAAATATTACATTTGTGGTGTTCCACAAGGCTTGCTACTCAGTCCACATTTTTTTTGTAACCGTATACACAAATGTAATGTAAAATAAATGCCTGGTGGGACAGCACAAAACTAGTGGCGTTCCACAAGGCTCAATCCTAGGTCCATGGTACACAAATCAAATTGTATTTCATAGCACTTCAAAATATAGTCAAAATATAGTAGTAAAGATAAATTTCATACAGTAATTTCTGGACTATAAACCGCTACTTTTTTCTCTTGCATTTGACCCTGCAGCTAATACAAAGGTGTGGCTTATCCATCAGATAACAAGGGGGAGCGTCGAGCAGAGCAAAACTAACCAAGTGAGCCTAAATACAGTCGGAGAGAGCGAACGAGACCGAGATAATTTGTGCCCTCATTATGGAAAAGAAAGTAGCGGGAACATTAAAACACCTGCGGCTTACAGTCGGGTGCGGCTTATGTGTGTAACAAACTCGAGTATTCTCCAAATTTAGCAGTGTGACGAAAACTCAAGGCACCATTGTATCATAGAACATCCATCCATCCATCTTCTCAACCGCTGATTCCCCACAAGAATCGCGGGGGTGCTGGAGCCTATCCCAGCTGTCTTTGGGCAGTAGGCGGGGTACACCCTGAACTGCTTGCCAGCCATTCGCAGGGCAAGGGCAAGAACAAAGTGATGTAAAAAGCCTGATTTGATTTGACATTTAATCTGGTTCGCATATGACGTGAACGGTTCCTCGATTTGGATTGTTTCCCAACAGATCGACAACGAAGAATACGGTGAGGCCTTGTCTCTGGCCCAAGCGTATAACCTGGACTCGGACCTGGTCTACCAGAGACAGTGGAGGAAGAGCACAGTCAGCATTGCCTCAATACAGGATTATCTCGTACGTAAGCCCTTTTTCCTCAATCGCACACATCATTTATTAACATCCCCTCTTCTTTCTTTCGCAACCTGCCGTCCCCAGAGCAAGATCCGCAAGCGCTCGTGGGTCCTGCACGAGTGCGTGGAGCGCGTCCCGGAGAATGTGGACGCGGCCAAGGAGCTGCTGCAATACGGCCTGAAGGGCACCGACCTGGAGGCCCTCATCGCCATCGGCAACAGAGAGGACGGGGGCAGGTGCGGGGGGGACTCTTTTCCTTTGGAATTCAATAAAAGTCGAGTGGTGGTGGTGGTGGTGAATCTCACCCGCGCCGTCGTCGCCTGTCAGGTTCATCATGCCGGGCGACGTGGACCTGGACGACCTTCCCTATGAGGACCTGTCAGACGAGGAGGAGGCGGAGATGAAGGAGGAGAATAAGAGCAGGAGGAAGCAAGAGCTGCTGGACAAGGTCGATTTCGGCAGGTCAGTGAGCACGCGGAGAAGGCGAGCTGTGACGTGCGGAAATGCTCAAAGTAAAAGAAACCGAGAAACGTTCTTCCTAACATAGTGGCCAGGATTTGCAATATAATCAGTTGCCGATGAGGTGAGGAGGTGCCTATGAATGCATGAAGGCGTTTATACGTACCATATTTCCTTATATAGCGGCTAAGGGACATTCATTTACTCGTCTGCAGAGACTGGGAAGCCTGGCGGAGTTTGGAGTTTCTTAGATGATAGGAAACGGGAGGGGAGGTAAAAAAAAACAAGGCTCAAGGGGGCACAGAATGAGCCTGGAAAAATGATATTGTCTGTCTCCACTGTTTGTATTCAAATTAACTAATTCAAACCCCAAAAATGTGTAAATAAGTTTTTTTTAATACCTTGTCCTCTGCTTTGATGCAGCCTCTGACATTGAACAGGTGGCTTAAAGCAATGGTAGTTATTACAAAAAAAGGCCAGCAGGTGGCAGCAGAGTATAAGAGACCAACCCGTGTCATGTTGCAACGAGCTTTTTTTGCCAGTGTTTTCAACAGGAATGTAAATAATGATGACATTTAGCTATATTTTAATGCTAATTGCTGCAAAACGGAAACAAATATAAATATATATGTTTTCCTGATAAAAGAAGAGACTCTAATCTTTCTTTTGGTCGGTTCCATGTTTTTCTAGCAATAGAACACAATATTCTGTGGGCCTTGCAAAATCAGTCAAAATAAAGTAAAAGGGGGTTGCTTCAGTGAAAATGGCTGCGAGTGAATGAGTTACCAACAACTATTGACGCAAAATATTAGTCCGTCATTGGCATTTTCCATTATGTGCTAGCATTAAGCTAGCTGGGGCAAATTTGTTTTTAAATACACTGATTAATTGTTTGTAAAAAGCCTCCGAACGATGGCTTGTATCTTGACAAAACTCTCAAGTCCGCTCACTCGTATCTCAACACATCACTGTATAGTCCTTTTTTTTTTTTTTTTATTGGGCGTCACTTACTATACGCGAGAGCTGTCTCTACTACGTGGTGCAATACTGTATACAAAATACGATGCCTTATTTTAAAGTTGAATGTTTTTCTTTAAGAGGAAATAAAATGAAAATCTTATCTCTATTAATTTTTATCAGCCTCCAGCCTGTTGCCTCGTCTTCGGCAGCTTGTGCGAGGCCATTACTTCTCCCTCGTATCAGCAGCTGTGGTTTCCGAAGTGGAGTTAGTGGCGAGGTGTGGGAGGAAACGGGAGAGCCGGCCGCCACCTTCAACAATAACGAGTTTGCGGGCAGGCGGGGTGACATTACCGCGGACGAGGGAACTTGGCGGCGGCGCTAGCGAAGATTAGCGACTAATCAGCTTGCTGTAATTTATGCCTTTGTTGTTAAGCGCCCGGGGAAAGACTAATGAAAAAGCCTTCAGTGGCCACTAATCACCCCTCATACGTGCAGATCCACTCGCACCATCAAGCCCTTCCTACGCACATTAGACACAATTAAATCGTTGGAAAGGTAAACGCGGGGGGAAAAAAAAAACACGCATTTACGCAAATAAATGGCGCTCATTAAAAATGCATTTGCGTGCAGATGTAGCTTTTTTTCCCGCAGCTGGATGCTCTCCATTGTCGCTCCCGCTTATCAGGCCACTTAACCCTCAGCTCAACCAGTGCCGGCACAAGGTGTGCACTTTTCACACTTGAAATTCAAATCCATGAAAAGAAAATATGATTGGATTGAAAGAAATCACTTCAGATTCTAATGAATTGCTTTCTTTATGCATTTTTCTGTGCGCACGTGTGTGTGTGCGCACGTGTGTGTGTGTTTGTAGTGTTCTCGGGCTAATGGATTCACCCCCGTCGCCTTGAGGCCTGCGGCAGAGGCCAGAGACGGATAATAATTCTCTTAATTTCTTTTTAACTACACCGCCGTTACAGAAATGGCTTTGCATCGATCACATCTGCTCCGCGCGTGCAGATGAAGACGATATTTAACTGTTGTCTTGTCGCACCGACCGCTTCCCTCGTCCCTCAGGGTACTGCGTCCGTGCGCTTTGAAAATATTACAGTGAGGCCCTGTTCACCGCGGGGGGGGGGGGGATCCCTTCCAGACCCTGCCAATATAGAGATGATGTTTTCAGTCCTTTCACACGCTTACGGGTAGCGCTGCACGTTGATGTTACGAAAGCAAATCGTTGTTGTCTTTGCAGCCTTCAGAGCCGAAATGAATGACCCGATGGCCTCACTTTGTTTTTGTTTTTTTTCCCGTCTTGTCGTGGTTTTACTTCCTGGTGAAGTTTGTAGCGCTTGCAGCACAGCGTTCACTCATTCCCAAAAGTCATATTACGATAAAGTACATAAATAATAACTATAAACCCCGGTCGGGACTTGTTTTTTTTTTATTTCTTATATCTCAACTGCTCCGCACCCGTGTACACATTTGTCAACAAAACGTATTGTTTTGATCTTTTTTTGTCGCCACCTCATCCGTCTGTTTGTGTACGTTAATAAACTCGTACTCTTGACGGCGTTAATAAACTACGCAGTGCCGGGCCGGGCTCCATTACGCAACGCAAAGAATCCCTCTTTGAAATGAGCGCACGCGTTGCATCTTCCGTCTCACTCGACTGTGCCGCAATACGAATACTGTCAACACAAATTCTACGTTTCGCCGGCTAGCTAGTTTCTGGCTGGTGCATTCATGGCGGCGTGGTATTTGCAGTTTCCCCACACACTTGCTCAATGATGGAATCAATCAAAGGTCAGGTTAGACCCCTTAAGTCCGTTCTAAATCTCCATCGATTATGTGGAGTGTAGCAACACTGCTTTGCTTATTGTTGTTTTTACTTTATACTACAGTCTCTTAAAGACTCTTTTTTTTTTTTTCTTCTGAGAAATAAATATACGAGACGTTGGATGAAACCAAAATGATATTATGCGGATACAGTAAATATTTTTATGTAAAACATTTCTCAAAAATAGTGAAACTATCAATCGAAAGTCAATAAAGATTTTTGGGAAAATTTGGTGATAGACAAGCAAAATTATATGGAAAATAAATTTTCTTTTATTTAGAAAAACTGTTACGTGATCAATTTTTTAAAGCACAGCTGTGGATAAATTGATCGTTAACAGTAAAATGTTTAATTATTGGCATGTTGGAAGCAAAATAGAGTGCATAACGCGTGTTTACGTTGACATTTATAGTTCAAGGGCCTGATCTACAAAAGGTTAACTTGATTTGAATGTATGTCTTTAAACTATGCGTCTGAGAGGCAAAACATTTGAAAAGCCAGAAACAAAAATTCTCACAATGTCGTCTATTCCGCAATACAATTTTGTCGCTTCGGAATGACGAGTTGCTAGCTTCATTTAAATTAGCCGAACAATTGACTTATTTTCTGTAACTCAAAAACGGTTGTTTCTCTTCCACTTCCACTTCCAATTCCATCACTTTGTGGTTCTATCCCAAATATTTCACGCTGAAGAACCACCAGCGCGCTACCGAAAGCGTAAAACCTGCTTTTCATTACTCTCGTCTCCATCACTTTCATCATCTTTGACCAACAGCGTTTTTCCCTTCCGCTTCTCACCACTTCTGGGCTCCAAAGAGCGCCGCTGTAATTAGCGGCAGTACGAGCGCTAAGCCGGCGCGCTTTGATGCAGCGGCGAGCACAATGAGCCGGTGTTAATCTCTACTAGTGTGTGTAGAGGAAGCCCGATAAGGAGTGATAGTGCGCCCTGTAATGATGGATTAAGACTGCAGTGGAGGGGTCGGTCAGGTCCTCTGTGGTCACTCTTCACTTGATCGCTGTTATTAGCCAGCTTTTCACACTCCTTCCCGTTCTAAGTTGTCACATACAAATGGTTGTTAAGGATTCCCCCGCGGAAACGCGATTCAGCCTTCGCGTTCCGTTGTAAAACCTTATGAATTAAAAGTAGGATGAGCGAATATCTGTATTAGGCCGATGCAGCCTTATTTTCGATATCAGCTGCTAGTAGTGGAGGCTGCCGATACCAGACACTGATACTTCAGGCAAAAAAGAAAAGAAAAAAAAAGACATTGAGTAAATCCTCCTTGGCAGTAGTTGGCGCTCTATTGCAGAAGTTTGACACATCTGCCAATCATCTGGGTCAAAAAGAAAGGTCACAATTTGTCATTGTTTTAAATGGCATTGTATATTTCAAAAGTGTACTCGCGGTATTGCTAGTCCGTATCGATACCGTGCATACTTGCACTGGTAACGGTCTGGAAAAAAAGTGGCATAAAAAAAAAAGTAAAAATGTATTCAATAAATATGGAAATGAATATAAACAATGTTTTTTGTTAAATGGTTTAATAAAATCCAAAATAATTATAAAATATTAATGAATGAATCAATGAATGAAAATATTCATGAATAATTATAAAATAGTTAGTATAAAATACATTAACATGTACCTTAATATAAAAAAATAACTATTTAAATAAACTGTTAAATTAAATTATTTTACTAAATATTTAAATCCATCATACAAAATCATTTTAAAATTATAATAAATAACCTATAAAATGTAATTAATATAAAGATACATTAAAATGTGTGTAGTTAAAAATATGAAATTAAAAGTAAAATTATTATAGTTATTATGTTAATGAAATACAAAATAATTTAAAAATAATAAAAGATAGCCTGTGGAATTAATGAAAAAAATACATTTGAAGGTATTTTTATGGATAATTTTAATAAATATTTTTTTAATAATACATAACCTATGAAATATAATTGATCTAAATGTACATTCAAGTAAAGTCAAATTCATCGACTCAATATTTGCATGTATTTTTAAAATGATTTTGTGACGTTTTGCGTTAGTTCCTGTTGCCATTTTGGGTCATTTTGAGCTTCCAACTTTGCAGAAACAGTTTGGGAGAAAGCCCCCTAGGGCTCTTTAAATGTACTTTTACTTTTGACCAAACGTTGTACGTCTCGACAATTATTCCGTTTTCGTTTTATGCAATTGAAATCTCTCATCTGACCCCTCGCCTCGCTCTGCTTTACTGCCTTTCATTCCCTTCCTGATTGGAAGTAGCGTGCATCCAATAAAGCACGGCGCCTTGTTATTTGCGGCCGTCCGCTTTATTTACGGCCATGATTCAATTACGCAGAAAATGGATTTCGCCCCGCCGCACAGTACAATCAGTCACCTGGCCGACAAGCGCCGTCCAATGCATAAGAAAAGCGAAGGCTCGCTGGTTGTTATGGTCAGTTGATTTGTTGTGATTAGAGGGAGATGATGCCTACTTGGCGCTGTGGGAGATTTTAATGGACAATATTGGCGAGGCTTCCAGCAGTATTTGAAGTCATCATACTCGTTTTTTTTTCTTGAGGAAGCAGTGGAAAGCGGTGTTGGTGCTCGTAAAAACCTTATTGGTACGTCTTACGATTCATCGATTTGTTGAGCATTAAGAATTCTTGGAAACAATTAATGGCATTTATGAAGGATTTGTTGTGACTTTGTCTTACCTTCACACTATTATGAAAGAGGATAGATCAAATGCTAACATGCTAACAGCTGTTCTGCTAACATTTAGCGCGATGGCAGCCCAAGTGGAGAAAGTTAAGAGGCATTTCGAAAAAGGTTTTACTTTCCTCCTGTGCTTACAGACTATTTTGAAGAAGAGTTCATGCAATGCTAACATGCTAACATTTCTTATGCTAATGAATAAAAAGTCTACACACCCCTGTTTGATTGTTAGTATAATAATGATTTCAAAATATTGAGTTGGGGTAAAAAAAAAAATTAAGAGGTGAATCAATATCAACTATTCTAATAATAATGTGGTTGCACAAGTGTGCACACCCTGGTTTGTGGCTGTGTTTTGTTTTTTTCTTTTACCTCATTCAAACTCACATTAAATAGACATCAGCACACGTCTGCTACTACAGTATTTAAGATGTCTCTGATTAATCCCAAATACCGTTTTGCTTTCTAGCAGAAGCCTTGAAGGTTTTATGCTAAAGTCCAAGAACATGTCCTTGTTGCAGACTGACTCTGGAGCAGAAGGAGCTGTGTCGGAGCCGACTGAAGCTGCTGTCGTACTTGGACCGGCTGGCAACGTACGAGGTAACCTGAAGTGCATTCGTGCCGTAATTGTTACCGTTAACGCAATTGTGTTATCATTTCATGTCCATCCAAAGGCAGTCCAAAGTTTTATTACGCTTCCATTAAGCATTTCCACTTTAAAAGCGTTCATATATCTTACCGCCTGCACAAAAACCTTTAACTTCATGTAATGCGGTCAAACCACAGACGTCATCCTCCAATGGCAAAGGGCAGAAGAAACTTGATTGGTTTAACCTTTCATCAAATAAAAGGTTGCAGCCATGTTTTTTTTTTGTCTTCTTCTTGTCCACGTTAATGCTGCTTTCGTATTTACTGATTACGCCGCTTGGAGCCAGAAGCGTCAGTGGAATATTAATTAATGAAAGGCTGGAATGAGCTCCACAAACGTTTATATCATTGCCACATAGATGCTATTTAGTGTTAGCATTAAGCTAACAGACTTAAAAGCTGAGAGTACACAAAATGTCTTTGTTTTCTGTTCAGTTTGACAATAAACATTTGCTCGCATCTCAAATTACAGCAAAAAGTTCAGCTGAACGTTCAACTTGTATCGGCAAAAACTCTGTAAATTGAGTCGCTTGTATCTCAAGACAAGGCTATATTCTCTGTTCTGCCGTACTTGGAGCTGTTACGAAACCAATTGCTTTCTCAGCCGCTCATAAAGTCCCGCCCAAAGCAAAATGAGGATTTTCTTATCAACCTACCATTGATATTCTCTCTGAAGCGTGCTAATCTCATTTTGAAAATATTGAAAGCTTGTAGCCCATATTTGCGTAAGAGGCATTTGAAGAATCGGACACAAGAATGGATGGCTTTTCGCTGAGAAATGCGCTTTTATTGCCCTGGTGAAGGCCACCAAAAGTATATCAAGCTGGAGACTTGAGATTCAGGGTGAGTAATGTGAAAGGCGCCACCCTTTTCCACGCTCCATAAATCGCCGCGCGGCGCGGCGCGCCGCACTTTTTCTCAAGCAGCCAGCAGGAAAAAGATGAGATTTGAGCCCGCTCACATAGAAGCGAGCCAGACGGACATTGTCATGGTAACCGCAGCTGCGCCGTCACATCTGTTCTCCCCGGCCGTCTATGAATATGATATTACGGAGGTTTTATCATCCCAACTAGGCACGGCGCCGTCTGAGCACGGCCCATTCAAAGGCTGCTTGCCAGACCCGCACGCAGTTTAGAAGATTTATTTTTTATTTTTTGGGAACCCCATTTGAAATAATGTGAATAGCAATAATATGTTCCTGGTCAAACTGACTTCATTCTAAAACCTTTAACTCAGTCATTGGCAGCTGTTTTCAAAGCAGACCTTTTATTGCCGGCCGTTTAAGAGCATTTTGACTGACCCACAGAATATTGTGCTTTGTGAAATATAAACGTAAGTCTAGCTCTCTTCTTTTGAGTAGAAAAAAAGTTTGTTTCTATCTTTTTACATTATTTACTCACCCAATACTTAAATTTTGAGTTGATTTAAAAATACATTTTCATGCGCGATTAATGGCCGCCCCTTTTTTGGAAAGCCTATATTGGTGAATTCCAGTCGCAACGCAGCAGACATGTCCACGTCAAAATTTAGTCGTAATACATTTTATAATAATGCATATATTTGTGGAGACTCCGGTTAAGTTGTATTTTACAATTTTAATAATGTGCAGAATTTCACAAGTTACTTGATCTTAAAGATTAGATAGCTCTTGATATGCAATTATGCCATCTAGTGGCAAAAAAATGATCTCAACACAAATCTATATCACACCTTTTTTTTTTTTTTACAGTATATAATTTTAACTAAATTTTAGGAATTCTTTTGAAATTACTGTATAAATGGCTAAAAGATGCAGCCATATTTCTATTAATTTAACATTTTATTTCATATATTTATTAATTTTATTTTAAATTTAGAACAGATTTAAAATTTGCGATTAACTGTGATTTAACTATTGAAGTCATGCAATTAATTATGATTAAAAATTGTAATCGCCTGACACCCCTACTTTTTTGTATTCATTGGTATTGTCGTGTTATTGTTCTTCCTACAGGAGATACTCGGAGGTCCCCACGCAGCCGAGGAGAAATACGACGCAGAGTTCTTCAAGAAGTTCCGTAGTCAGAATATCGTTTTGTCGGCGCGGAACTACGCTAGGGTAAAATTGAATTCCTACTGTGATAACTCTTGTTTTACTGTCAACGTAATCAAAATTATTTGGGGCGACAGGAAAGTAATTTGCAGGCTCTGGACATCCTCTTCACGTACCACGGAGCAGAACTGCTTCAACATCGACTCGCCATCCTTTCAAACTTCCCCGAGACCACATCTCCGCACGAGTACACCATTTTGCTGCCTGAGGTCTGGTGAGTATTTGGCACCAACCAAATGTTGCTAAAAGTGAAATGTTGAAACCATGTCAATCTAAGACTGCTACAAACTGAGGAAAAAAGATGCCTACAAATGTTTCAGCCAAAAAAATTGTCAAGCCTTTCTAGAATATATTCTAAGTGTCAAATAAAAATGCAGGGAAAAAAACGTGATTAACTCATTCACTGCCATTGACGCCTATAAACGTCAAAAATTAATTTAAACAATTAGTTTAACATTTTTTTCTCCACTTTTGTTAACAACAGTATGAAAACCTAGACATTTTTTTAATAATCTTTTTGGGGGAAAAAAGAAAAGAAAAGATTATTACAAATTAGTGGCGTCAGGCGATAATTTTTTTAAATTGTAATTAATCGCATGACTTCAATAGTTAACTTGCGATTAATCACAAATGTTAT
Organism: Leptonotus elevatus; assembly: GCF_054856555.1. Taxonomy (NCBI): domain Eukaryota; kingdom Metazoa; phylum Chordata; class Actinopteri; order Syngnathiformes; family Syngnathidae; genus Leptonotus; species Leptonotus elevatus. The sequence goes on along the minus strand of NC_141256.1, from coordinate 15,509,023 downwards.
ATCTATTCTAAATGTACAATCTTTTTTTCTAGGTTTTCATACTCTTGTTTACAAAAGTGGAAAAAATGTTAAACTAATAGAAATAGTTAAATTAATTTTTGACGTCTATAGCCGTCAATGGCAGTGAATGAGTTAAAGTTACTTATAATGCTCATTTATTGACTTTTACGGCTAGACATGCCTGAAAAGTCAACATTTGACAAGTGGCAGTGTCACCTTGCATTGGTTTCAATGTTAACAAGTGTGCATGGAGCTGATGAAACAAATGTGTGCACTCAGTAAGAGCTGACAAAAAGGCATCAAAGGCAAACGCGCTTATTTCCACTTCCAAATGGAAATGTAGCAGGCGAAATAGTATTTATTGTTGTTGTAGGAGAAGCAGCCACATTAGCCTTAGGTCGTCGTCGTCATCTTCTTCTTCTTCTTACTTGAAGTGTTAGCAGAAGTTTTTAGAAGTTATTTCGTTTTTTGGGGTTTATTAGGCTTTACACAATCAGGATTTTGGAGCCAATCACCTATCAACGAGTTTAGTAAAAAAAAAAAAAAGATAACTGATTTGATCAGAAGATGGACCAATATATCTATTTATTTACTTGTTTATTTACTGGCCAATCAACCCCTGCTATTCACTGAGGCAATTTGCAAATCATTGTGAAAAATAATAACAAATACTAAAAATTCTGCCAAAAATGCTCATTGGCAAATCGATGACATTACAGCCGATCACAGATTTTACATGAAATTCTAAATATGTGCTTATCTGATCAGATCTATGTAAAGTCTTGTAGTTATAGTATTTTGAACTAGTAGTAGTATTAGTTGTAGAAGTAGTATACTATATAGTACTACTACTAGTATAAGTTGTTGCTGTTGTCAACATAATTTTAATAATAGTACTAGTAGTAGTATGAGCAGTTTACTGGTAGTATTATGACGGGAACAGTACTAGTTATACAAGTAATAGTACCAATAGTAGTTATACTTGCAAACCTTCAAACAACTGCTACTTTTTTTTTGCCAATAATATGTTCTGTGCACCCCCACTTGTCCAAATATGGTATTCTGATTAATATTGTGTTAGTGGAATATGAATTAAGCAGCAAAATCCAGCCGTTTTCAATCCATCTCAGGGGGCGGCCATTTTGCCACTTGCTGTCGACTGACGATGACATCAATGGGATGATGCAATATTAATCAGAATGTCACGTTTAGACTAGTGAGGTCTCATTTAACATATTATTGTCAAAAAAATGTTTAAGGTTGACTTCCACTTTACCCGACATGGAGCAGCAACACATACAAACAGCCTCTTAATGGAGTTCTCTGCCTTCTGTGACGCTGCATATCTTCCAGTATAGCTCAGTGCTGCCAGGCATGTTGTGGCACAATATGGTACTGCACTCAAGCTGTGCAATGCTAAATTCAAACTCGTCTGTGTACACTAAAAATACAAATCTGCGAAGGGATTTGAGTGCAAATGATGGCCTTTGATATAGTGAGGGCTTGCTGTTTTAGTTTTGGCACGCACGCACATGCACGCGCACGCACGCATGCACTCACGCACGCACGCACGTGCACCTCCTCCCTTTTTTGTGAGTTTTTTGTATGGATGTGGGGCATTTGCAGCTCTGCAGTGAGCATCCATCACGGCCAGCCGGGCTCACCGCGGGCTGCTTCCCCGCTGTCCCCCGGCTTACGAGCGCCGGCCGCACTGCAGCACGCGAGCGAACGAACGAGCGGGAGGGAGAAGCAGCAGCCGCAGCCCTGCCGTGATTATTGATCAGGTTAAAGTAGCAGAAAAAAAGGAAAAAAAGCTCCCAAAGTTTCACAACTAGGCCTTGAATTGGTCCTGTTTTTGCTCCTTTTCCTCGGCGCTCTCTGCTTGTGATTGCAGGATTGTTGGAATTATTCATTCCGCACATCAGTATCTTTGCTCTCGCATGAATATTTACCCTCCATCTTTCTTTCAAATTAGCTTTTTCTTTTTAAAGACAACCTTCCAGGGATCCTAGTCTTTTTTTTATCAATTCCTCGCTGTAATGAATGAACTTGCGGCGGTATTGGTGAAAGATAAACGTTCCGTTTTTAATAGGAATCACTTGCCAGTTTTGGATGATTGTTTTGTGCTTCTTTATGATCGTGGCGGCGTTAAACACTGCGCAGAGAAGCTTTCTAAGATTCACAATGTTTACGCACACTGGAAATCCCTATCAAATGAAAATACAAATATCTTGTAAATGTTACACACCACACAGAAGAATGTTGACAAGCCTGACATATTTGAATGATTAAAAAAAATCGTCCGCGTTTTCTTTTTTGGGTCAGCGTGGACGAGCGAGGCGAGCGGGCACTGATGGCTTGGGAAGAGCAGCGGCACCGACAGACGGACTGGTGCGAGGCAGATGACTGCAGGTAAGCTCCGATTATGTTCCCATCGTAAAATGCCGCCCTCCGGTTCTGGCCAGATGCTTCTTCCGCTGGCGTGGCGACGGGTGGCAAAAAAACGGGCCCGTTATCCAAATGTGAAAGCAGCTCGTCGGACTTGCCAACGTGCGCCGCCTGCCAGGCCGCAGTCATTGCCACCTGCAATTAGTCTACTCTTATTTCGGCACCACCTTGGCGCAACATTGAACTTTGCTACATTCAAATGACTTGAATATACGACGTCACTGTTTGATGTAAGGCAAAGGTCAAGGCCATGTTTTTGCAAATCATCTGTCGCCAAAGAAATTTATGGAATTGCCATTCATCTGTTACAGCTTCCTAAAAAAAAAAAAAGAATGACAATACAATTTTAATGATATTTTTAAATAAGAAAAATAATAGCTGACAGTTTAGTTTTTTTTTTCTTCATTGAAAAAAATAAATAGTGCTGGGTAATAAATCGAATTAATTTGATTAATCGTCATTTTGAAAATTGAATCGTTGAAAATTTGCTAAGTCGTGAAATAGAATTTTGTTTTCTGGATTATTAACTCATTCACTCCCAGCCATTTTCACTGAAGCAACCACCTTCGCTCCCGGCTGTTTTACTGGATTTTGACTGATTTTGCAAGGCCCACAGAATATTGTGTTCTATGGCTATTAAAACATGGAACCAAACCAAAAGAAAGATTAGAGTATCTTCCCTCATCAGGTAAAAAAAAAAAGAAGTATATTTCTATATATATTTCTCCGTTTTGCAGCAATTAGCATTACATTTAAAAGAGCTTTTTGGCAACATGGCCCTGGTTGATCTCTTAATCTCTGCTGCCACCTGCTGGCCGTTTGTGTAATAACCTACCATTTCTTCAACCGTTCTTTGCAGTTGAGAGGCTGCATCAAAGCCTTCTCTATGCTCTTTTTTTTTTATTTTATCGAAACACGCTTTACATTTAACCGCAGCTCTATTCCAACTAAGCGTATGTCCCGATGACCTCGGTCAGGGCCGTGTTGGAGCAGAACCAGTTTGACGACGACACCTTCCTGTACGAGGATGCTCCAGATCTGCTGCGCTTCCGCTCGTCGGCGCCCTCCGTGCAGCTCCTGGCTGACTGGTACTGCAGCCGAGCGCGGGATATCGAGTCATGCTCACGTCAGGTACGGCCAGCACATCTAGCCACCCTTTCAGCAGCGTTGCCTTGAGATACGAGTAACCTGACTTACTTTTTATGGCAAAAATGGCCGCATGGGCTTTTAATGCTGTTCGGGCTTGTCACAGTAGATTTACAAGTGTGCGGCCGTCTCTCTTTTTTATGTCGTAAACCAATGGAGGAAAAGCATGAGGATGATTTGGTGGTTTGTTGCTCATTTTTCAAGACAACTGTGGGGAATCGCGCCTTTCATCATCATCATCATCATCATCCTCTCGAGATGAAGCCACTACTTGCACGCGAGTGTGCGGGAGTGTAAAACCGTCTTTGTTAATCTCCAGGAATCACAGCAGCAGCTCTCTTCTTCTTTCCTTCTCTACCTTGTTCCTTTTTAATTAGTCCCTTTCTTGCTCTCCACGTGACTTTACTCCGGGAGCCCCCAGGGATCTTACCTCAGTCCCTTGATGCTTGAGCCTCTTACACTTTTTTTTCCCCACGAAGTCCGGACACTTAGAGCCGCAGACCTTCACCAAGGCTTAATCAAGCTGAATTTTATTTTATTGTAGAATTGCACATTATGTTTTTGTTTTTTTTTGGGATCGGTGCATATCCTTAAAAATCAGCTTTTTCTTTATTTTTATTTTTAATAAAATGTAAAAATCGAATTTATTTGATTTATTCTTAAAGGTTTATTTTCATTCTTCACCAAGTTACAATACCTATAAATTATATATTTTTTAAATCCCCAATGTTTAGGGATAGAAATGTCACATTTGGATTTTCAAAGTGAATTTTTAGTCGTCGTTTTTTGACCATATGAAAAGATGCCGAATGTAACGCAAGTGTTGTGGCGCAGGTGGACTGCGCGTTGTCGCTGGTGCGTCTGGGGACGGAGCGCGCCGTCCCCGGGCTGGAGCTTTTGTGCGACGACCTGGTGACCCTGGAGACGCTCGTCTACGAGATGCTGGACGAAATCAACCTGACGCTCCGAGACCTGCAGCAACTCGCCGACATCGACAAGCTGCGCCTGCTCATGAAGAATGTAAGGTGGACACAAACTTTCAAAAACATTGCGTGTGACTGTATCCAGTGTTAAGTGTTTTATTTTTTACAAGCAAAATGTGCGTGTAAACTTGTGAGAAAATCTAAACAGAGCATTATTATTATTTTATATGTTTTCCTAAATATTTTTTGTTACTTTTTATAGTATATAAGTATATATTTATAATATCTTGTGGCAAAATCAATGAAAAATACCCCAACCATTATTATTTGTGTAAATAATTTGTAAAAAATAATTTGGGACAAAAATCTAAAGTTGGTGTTACTCTTTATAATTTTAATTTTTAATTTTTAATTAAAGCAGTATTATTTTTAACTGAATTTGTCAAAACTGATTATCATTATTCTATCATGGCAAAGGATATGAAAAATGATGAAATTATTGTTTTTATTAAATCAAATTTTCCACAAATTTTCACTAAAATTTATCAAAACCAACAGTTATTTCTCCAAATTTTGAAAAAAATTAAAATTAAAATAAAATAATTCTCAGCAAACTAGTTCAAAAAGACCATTATCATTTTTGTAAAGCATTCTCATTTGTTTTTTTTGTCCTCAGCAGTCAAAGATTAGCATTATTATGTTTCAACAAAATTATTTTTTAGTGGAATTTGTGGACGTATGTATAGTCTAAAAATAATCAAAACAAGTCCTTATTGTATTTATTTTCTGATGTATATGTTAATTAAAGTCAGAACATTTCCTAGAGGTCGGCGAGTAAGTTCCCATTCTTTCCTCTCGGTCAGTCCCAACGCAGAGGCGTTGAGTGTCGTTTGTTCCGCAGTGTTTGTTTTCCCGTTTCATTTGAGCACGCTAATAAACGCCGGCGGCAGTGGTGGTGTTGGCGGTGGCTGTTGCGGCTAGCGTAGCGACCGCCGTGTCCTTGGAGTGCGTTATACGAGGCGAACGGTCACTAATGGGCCGCCTGCTACTTGAACCTGCCAGGACGGACGCCAGTAAGATCAGCCATGCGGGCCCGCAAATGTCGTTTACTGCCACGACAACAACCGTTTGACTGCCCCGTCGGGACTCGCTTGCTCGCTCTCATGTTCTTAAATTAAATTACCTCCTTTGCCTGCATCTGATGTCCTCTATCACAAAGCAGCCAAGTAAAGTCAAGTATTTCAATAGTTATATATCACTGGCGCTAAGTGCACTTCTTCTACCTCTACTACTTTTCAGGAGAGGAAGAAAAGATTGCGTGTTTGTTCAAAGCATCGTCGAAGCCATTTTAAACGAATTTTGTTCATTTTCTTCGCCAAGTGTATAAAGTTAGTAAATGTCTTTGTGGCAACAGTCCAGCAAGGATCGCTACGTAAAAGACGCCTTCCAGTGGATGGTGCCCTTCCTGCACCGCTGCGAACGACAGGAGGAGGGCGCCGCCGAGCGTCTGCTGCGGGACTTCCTGGTGGGACTGGCCTGCAGCGACCTCGCCTTTCCGCTCATCATCTTCCAGCACTCCAAACCTGAAGTGAGTGCCACTAAAAGTTTACAAGAACACTATTGTGGTTATTTTAAGTTGCAATCATTTCAGGCCGGAAATATTTGTAAATTGGTGCCACCGTTTCAGTCCTGTTATATTCAAAACCAGGTGTGTTGTTTTTCATGAATTAAATATGGCTACTTTTCATTACCCAAATTTATCAAATCTGAGCAGTGGTGCTTTTGTAAATAATATATATTTTTTTTTTTATCAATTTGTAGAAAAAAAAGATTTAAAACTGAACATTTATGTTTTTGGAAATGTTGTTGAAAAATCAATCAAAAAGTCATCTTGGCTACTTTTGTAAATATATTTTTGTAATTTGACCATTGTATATTTTTTGTAATTAAAAGTACATTTGTTTTAAAATTATTCCGTTTTTTTTAATTAGAAAGTATTTTTCAGCTATATATTTTTAAAAATATTTTCTCCAAAGTCAATCAAAACTGCATTATTATAAATAAGCAATATTAAAAAAAAGGCAATATTATTTAAAACTGAGCATTTCTACTTATGTCAATTTTATATTATTGTCAATATGTGAATTATTTAATCATCAAATTATTTTTGCAAATATCTCAAGAATATTTTTGTTAAAATCATTAAATGCTTATGCCGATGGAGATGCTGAGCTAATGTCTATGCTTTCCATTGCCTTTGATGGGAAAAGTCGCCCCTGCCAACATGGCCGCCATGCTTGCACACCTGCACTAGTCGACAGTAAATCTGTTGATTGCGCCTGCTAGTGAACGACGGTGGCCAATTCCGGTTTGTCCTCGAGTATTGTTTTGGGCATTTTGCGTGTGTGCCGCCTCCTCACCACCCCCTGATGCGAGTCTTCTTCATCCAGTGTCCGCAGAAGGTGATCGGGGACCCCGACCAGCTGATGGCGGTGGCGCTCGAGTGCATCTACTGCAGCGAAAGGGACAACCAGCTCAGCCTGTGCTACGACATCCTGGAGTGTCTGCCTCAGCGGGGCTTCGGGTAAGAAGAAAAGCAAAACATGGCCCTGTTGTCTCCCTTTTGGGGGACTTCAAGGTGTCATCAGGAATGCAGCTCCTCTCTGTGTCCTGCTCTCTTTCCACTTCAGCTCCCCCCGTAAGACTGCATGCATTTCAAAGAGGGGGAATCTGATACTGGTGAGGATTAGATGGTTCGTCCCGTCTGTGTATGGAGGATCAAAACTGCCAAAATTCAAAAATAAATAAATAAATGACTAAAAGTGAAAATAAAAATGGATATAAAAAATATAATTCAAAAATGAAATCCCAAAAAATAAATATAAATGGAAATAAAAATAACAAAAAAAAAAATATCCATAAATAAATAAAAGTAAAAATAAATACAAAAATTCAAACATGAATTTCCAAAAATCAAATAAATATATTTCACAACATTTGGAATATGTTTTTACAGCAGACTCATTTTAACATTGCGAACATCACATGACCAAATCCAAGAAACGGGGGAGCTGTGACAGTCATTACCTGAGTCCTTAGGCGCACCGTGTTATCATTTTTCACAGCAATTGGCGAAATGGCAGCCTCTTGAGTTGCCTAAAAAGCAGTCGGACTTTGCTGCTCCATTCATATTCCACAAACACAATATTAATCAGAATGTCGTCTTTAGACTAGTGGGGGCGCATAGAACATATTGTAAAGAAACATTTTGGCTTGCCTTTCCCTTTCAAATGTCGTCTGTGCAAGCAATCGAGCTTTTGATGATGATGATGATGATGATGATGATGATGATGATGACAGCAACTAAAATGTAAAAATGTACTTTTGCCGCTATATTGGTTATTATAGCACCATTTCATACAAAGCACCTGACTCACCATCATAGAATACTTTCTAAATGTCTCAGATTTTCTCTCATTTACTGAGCACTTAAGCTACATCGACTGGGCTCTTTTTTTTCCTTCCTGATATTGCATGAAATCGCTTTATCGGGAAAAAGAAATTCACAAGTGCATTCTTAAAAGACGGTCGAGGGAGACGAGGAATGAAGGGGATGGGAAGGTGGAACAAGTCGTGTGGGGAAAAAAACAGACAATCTGAGACAAAAATAAATAAATAGAAACGCACACACAGACTCTTGGGCTAGTTGGTCCTGGGTCACCTCCCTTGCGAGCGTCATAGAAGCCTGACCCAGAATCGTCGGCCTGGAGGCGAAACGTCATGGGGGCTTTTATTTTTATTTTTAGGGTGGCATCGTAGTGGGCACAAAAACAGGCCACGATACTCATTATGCGTCTCCAGCTCGATGAATGACAGGTTCAGCCAAATCTTTTTCATCAAACGAGGGTCACATACCCCAAAAAGACTTTTATGAAACATGCATAAAACACATGCAGTTGGGCAACTAATTAAAAGAAAATCTAAACCTAACTCAGATTGGTGTTATTTGTAACAAAGTAAACAAAAAAATGGTGGACTACCTTAAAATGTACATTAAAAAAATTTAATTTTTTAATTTTAAATACATAAATATGTGAACATTTTTTAACAAGTTTTTGCAAAAAAATATATGCAACAAACAATTTTTTTATTTCATTTTATTTTTCTAATTTTTCAGGCCACAGACGGACGTCACACCATCTCTGCACGATCGGGTTGACAAACTGGAGAAGCACCTCAGGTAACGTCAACCGTATTTCTTCTCACCTGTACTTTATACAGTTGTTGTTGTTTTTTTTTTTTTTGCATCCACTTATTTGTCTTACCAAAAAAAAGTTGGCCATTTATTTTCCAAAATGGATGCAAGTTCATTCAAGGCATTTCATTAGTTGTGTCAATAGAGGTCACTAAACCAAAATAGCATGAGTGTGATTGCTAAGCAAGCCACCACGTGGCCAATGAAATAAAGTTGATTGAAACTGGTATTCTACTGACATTCTTTTATTTTGAAGGCCTTACTTTTGACAGGATGTTACATTGACGCATACCGGGAGGCTTGTTGTTGCCTCGAGTTGTTAATAAAAGCTTGTTAAATGTTCATTTATCCCCTAATTAGTCAGTTATTTTTATTTCACTATAGTTATTCATAACACAATGTATTTTTATTACTAGTTTTTGGTGTCTGGAGCAGATGAATTGGCTTTACATTATTCAAGACTTAATCAGTAAAAGCGAGTTTTCTGCCGTATTTCGCAAGCAAAACCAATCGCAATCATGCTGCAATGGTGTCTGAAGACAGCCGAGATGTTTGCTTTGTAGTTACTGTCGCTTTCCCTCCTCCCCTCATAATGGGCCTCTGATGGAGAACAGCGGCAGGAACAAAAAAAAAAGAAGAAAAAAGAACAGCAAGCACAGTCATCACACACACACGCACACACGCACACACGCATGTGCACAATATATCAAAGCAGCGGCAACGGTCCCGTGGCGTTCAAACGGCCCGGGGCGTTTTTTGCTGCTACAGTTTAAAATCACCTACATGTCGCGCTCCTCTTCTTCTTCTTCTTCTGCTCCTCCTCCTCCTCCTCTTCCCTTCCCCCCCCAGGGTGAACCCCTCAACACACTGCGGTGATGGGGCGGAATGAGGATAAGGAGGGCAAAGGGTGGCACGCTGAGGGGAATGCAGATGAGGAGGAGGAAGTGGGCTTTGTAGTTCGATGTTGGCCTTTACTTTTTAAACGAGATTTTTTTTTTTAATAGGCGGAGAATCTTGTGTGCGTGCGGTTCTTATGTAAAATAGCCCCACTCTTTCGTTACAAGTTGGCTGCGAGTGCAGATTGGCTCCCACACATATTTTTAGGATATTTGTTTAATTTCACACTTGATGGATGAAGATGCCTCCGTTTTCACCGTCGAGAAAAAAATGGGCAGGGACTGTAAATGTTTCACTTGAATTCACGTCACGCACTACTGAGCCCATTTGAACTTCATCATCATTTGAATGTGTGCTCCTTAGAATAAAGCAAGTTGCCTCTTTTTGAAAATCATGAAATTTGCTATGAATATTTATCATGAGTAGAGACCCGCAAAAAGGTCTCGGGAACCCATGCCCCAAAAAGACATTTGCCATTTTGGTTTAACGTGGCCATTTTAAAGTCATTTTGACCTTTTCCAGGGGTCAACTCTGCTCGATTCGATTTTGATTCACAAGAGTTCAGTTTGATTGGATTTTGATTTTTTTATGATTCCATTCACTTCACTTCAATCCGAATATTTGTGAAACATCAAGTCTTAAAAATCAAACGCATGATAAAAACTCCACAAACATTACATTTCTAATTAAATTGTGTGGAGGAAGTAACTGGTTAAATGGAATTAGTGGTATAATCGCTTAAATGTTACACAAACATTGGCATCAGCAAGAGAGCTGAGATGAAAATATTTATAATTGTGAATATAAATTAAAAAGATTCTGAATTGTCTTAATTAAAGTGCAATAAGTCAGCCCTTTCATAAATGTAAGAAAATACTTTTTTTTTCTTTTTTTATAAAGAAAATATTTTTAAATTCATGTGAACAGTAAATGTCAAGAAAACAGTACAATACAAAAAACGTCTAAAAAATTATATTCTTATAAATGTATGGAAAAAAAGAGAAATTAAATGAATCAATTTATGCACATTAAAAACAGTTGGGTCAAAAATAACCCAACTATGGGTCAAAAATGGACCAATCCCGTACTTGGGTCATTTTGACCCAATTTTGAGTCGAGAAATTGGTCTTTTAGAGTAAAACAACTCATAAATATTGATCAGATCCTAAAATTGGGTCATTTTGTATAAAACGAGCCAAAAAATGGGGTCAAATTGACCCATGTAGTGGATCGGTCCATTTTTTTATCCATAATTACTTACATGAAAATTGGTCAACATATCTACAGTGAGAAGCCCCACAAAAAAAGGTCTCAAAAACCCATGCCAGAGACACACACAGGAAGTCTGCCAGTTTGGTTGGAAGTGGCCATTTTAGGGCCTATTTGTAGACTCACAAAAAAAGTCTCAAGAATCCATGCCGGGAAACCCACTGAAAGTCTGCCATTTTGGTTTTGCAGTGACTATCTATTCTTCATGAAAAATGTTAGTTACACACGGCCTGCATGGAACCGATATGGGGACGTGTTACTGTATTGTGTGTGCTTTTAGCGTGGCCGAGGTTCTGGAGAAGCACGGCCTGCAGAAGCCCATCTCGTACGTGAGGAACAGTCAGAACAGCCCGGAAGAAGCCCACCAGCTCATGGTCAAGCTGTGTCGCCACACCGGACGCAAGTACGTTGCCGGAACGCTTGCACGCGCTCGAACGCAAAACACACGCTGGCCGCCTGCGTTCATAATGAGATCCAATATCAAGATTTGAGGCAATAATCATACTCAGTTTTGGATTTGGAGCGAGTGGTCGGTATCCGATACATGTGGTCCCGTTTGTGCACGCAGGAAGCCTCCAGTGGGGGAGACCGTGTGGAGAGGTCTGCTGCAGGATCTGCTCGACATGCGGCAGAACGTCTACACCTGCTTGAAAGCAGAGACATGCCACCAGGTACATTCAAATATCCATTCAATTACTGTACAAGAATTCACAACGAATAATTATTATTTATTTAATTTGTTTTTATTAGTCATCTAACTTTGCCCTTGCTAATCCTTTTTTTACGCACATTTTTTAAATTAGTTTGAATTTTATATTTAACATTTTTTAAATATGAAAAACATTTCAATTTTAATTATTTACATTTTTATGTTGCAATTAGTCATATTGTATTTTGCGTTCAGGGTGCAGTTAATTTTTTTAATTATATATTTATATGTTTAAAATCACAAATTGGATTAAAATTTTCATTTTGTAGTTATTATTACCACTGTCATTTTTTTTATTTATTCCATATTCATGTTGTTTTTATTTTATTTTTACTGCAATTTTTAATATTTAAATTTTCATTTTGTTTTATTTAAAAGGAATGAATGACAAAATATGTAAACTATATATATATTTTTCATCTTTAAATTACTCATCAAATATTTAATTTGTTTTAGTTGAGCGTGATTTCTGATTTTATTGTTTTTAATTGTTAAATTTTTTTCTCTCACTGTCCTTCATTTTTATTTATTTCACATTTTGATGTTTGGTTTTTGTTTTAGTTATTATTCCTAAATTGAACTTTCAACTCAATTTTATTTGTAGAGCACTGTAAGAACAATTGCAGCTGAGTTAATACATTAATACATTATGACAATTGATTATCACATATATATATAAAATGTATATAATTTTTTAAAAATATATTCTTATTTATTTTGAACGCAATTTTCCCAACTTACTTGCGCAGATCTTTGTTGAGTCGCTCTTGTGCTCCAGCCGGCTGGAGAACGTGCGTCTGGCTGGTCAGCTGATGCACTGCTCCAAGGTACGCGGGCACACGGCGGCGGCCCTTCACCAATGGAATCCGTTTCAAAAAAAATCAGCGTCACCCCTTTTGCCGTTTTCCAGTTTAGCCAGGACGCCCCCGCCAGCGTGTCGTTCCGCGGGAAGGCCTACGCCGTCAAGGTGGCCTATGACAACAGCGTGGAGTTGGTGCTGGCCGCCGCCAGGGAGTACTTCAACTCCTCCACCACGCTCACCGACCCCTGCATGGGCCTGGCCAGGTGAGACCGAGCATCCACACAGAGCGCTTCATCATCGTCATCACGTTGCTTGATATGAATCCAAAGATGCTTTTTTGTGCAAATCATCGATTGCGCAGCCCCAAATGATCCGAAGCCATTTTTTCAACCATTTGTTTTCTTTCCCTTCTTCTCTCGTAATCTCCGCTCTATTCACGCCGTCGGCGTGATTACGCCACGGAACGGGCCGGCAAACAAGAGCGCCTAATTTGTGTACTAAGTGGGGTGAACTGGGAATGCTGTTTATTCGGGCGAAGCGTGCGCATCTCGCAGGCGCGCCACATTCATCTGAATAATGTTTGATTTGGCCGTAATGAAGCGGCTCATTTGGCCCTGCTACAAAACACTCGTCTAATCTCCGCCTTTTGTTATTGACACTGCAACCCTAATAAATATACAGTGCTCCCCTGCTATTCGCTTTTCCAGCCCTGCCGCCGGTCGTGAAAATCTGACAGTAATTGAATTTGACACGCCCTCACCAAAAAGGTTTAGAATTGCCCATAGTTGGCGCAAAATGGTGGAAAAGCACTACTTTTGTCCTCCTCAGCTGACTCAAATATACAATGTTGAATTATTTTTTGTTTAGTTTTATTTTTTTGGAGTAGCAGTTGTTTGAAGGTTTCTAATTACGCTAAAATCAATGCAAATTTTCACTCGTCTTTTTATGGCACTTTGCATTTTTATGTTAGCATTAGGCTAGTGGACTTTGTGTAGATAAAAATATTTGCTTTGGAAGTACATTTTGGTGTTTCAGTTTACAGTGGACCCTAATATTTACGGCGGTTATAGACTGTGCCTGACCATTAATACTGAAAATCCATCAGTAATTGATTTTCCTTATAATTGCTTTGCAGAGAAATGTGAGGAGTGCAGGATTTGTCAGTGGGGGATCGGCTAAAAAAACAAATCCACGAATAACTTTGGATATCCCAAAAAAAAACACAATATACATATGTAAATTAATTATTCCCAAACTGTGAATGTATTTAACACTATTGTTATTATCGTTATTATTGTTATTATTATTACTATTATTATTATTATTATTAGTAGTAGTAGTAGTAGTAGTAGTCGTCATTTCTGGACTATAAGGCGCACCTGACTATAAGCCGCGTCTTTGTATTAGCCGCAGGGTCGAATGCAAGTGAAAAAAGTAGCGGCTTATAGGTCCAGAAATTACTGTAGTAGTATTAGTATTAGTTTCTCATAATGCAGGAATACGGTGAAATGTGTACTTAAATCAGTTTAAATGTGTTTTAAGAATGACAAATGCTTAGAGATGTTCTCTCTATATTGCAGTTATTTGGTGGGCACACACACACACACACACACACACACACACACACACACACACACACACACACACACACACACACACACACACACACACACACACACACACACACACACACACACACACACACACACAAACACCACCCCCCCGTCCCCTGTGATAAACGTGGGGTGACTGTCTCGTCCTAAGTGCTGTTGTTGTGGCCCTCAGGGCTTGTCTGCAGCTGATCAGCGACTGCCCACCGGCCGTCCAAGAGGAGCTGGACCTCATCGACGCCCTCAGCCAGCTGGCGGACTTTGGCGTCAACATCCTGCCGCTGCAAGGTAAAAGCCACCTGCTCTGTGGAGACGTTTGAAAATGGCTTCAGTTAGTTCTGTGCCACTCTAATGGCCAGGCTTCAAACAGAGGGAAGATTCTAGTGCTAGCAACAGGTTGCAAGAAATGCTAAAGTGTACTAAAAACTTTCTCTTTATGCATGGTGGGTTTAATAGCACGTGTTCCTTCATCTCCACTTGTTGAGGATGGCAAGAAGATGAGGATTGTGATTATTTTGGAAAAGGGACAATATCAACCGATAAAATTGTTAATTGTTTTTCAACATGGCCCTGGTTGATCTGTTTTGCTCTGCTGCCACCTGCTGGCCGTTTGTGTAGTAACTACCATTTCTTCAACCGTTCTTTGCAGTTGGGAAACTGCTTTAGCATTCAAAAACGGATAAATACGTCTTTGGGACACTTTAAACAATTAAAATAGAACATATTTATACGTTTTTTGGGAGCAAATGAGTTAAGTGTGTTAAAATATTTAAATTGAAGCTAAGTAAAAAAATTCCAGTGGTTCCTTACCTCAACATTAAAGCTTGATAAACATTAAAAAAAAAAATATATATATATATTCAAATAAAAAATATTAAAATTAGAAGTTAGAACTAAATCATTAAAACAAATATTCAAATTAAAGGTAAGTTTTAAAAAATGCAAATACTTTCAAATGAAAGATAAATATGTTGAAATTATTTAACTTACACGTATAATATTCATTTTAATTAATATTTGGGATACATCTCACACACACACAAAAATGTTATTCTAAGGACTGCAAACACATTTTGTGAATTGACACTCAAGCCTACTCGTAAAGGTTTTTGACACGCGTGCCTTCCTGCCTGACGTGCTCCTGTCCTTCCGTGCAGTGCGTCTGCGCTCGGACAGGCTGTCTCTGGTGGAGGACTGCGTCGCCCACTGCGCCGCCGCCTACAAGCAGTCCACCACTCTGCTCAGTGTGGCATCTCTTCTGCGAGTGGCAGGTACGTTTGCTTAACACGCCACGCACCCAATTTTTTCATTCAGAGCAATACGGTGACAGTATCGATATCTCTTGCATTGAGAACATACTGTTTTTTTTTTGTTTTTTTTATTTTAGTTAGTTTTTGTTCCGTTAAGTTTAGTTTTTTTAATTTAGCTAAATTAGTTTTCAGGGTGTTAACGTTATTTTTTATTAGTTTTAAAAATAATGCTTAGTTTTAGTTAGTTTTAATATTAGTTTTTGTTTTAAAAAAATGTGTATTATTTGTGCACAATATTTAATAAACACCATGGTACAATGAAAAAAGTAACACATTTCTTACATAGCGTTGCATTTCGGCTGAGTTAAATGAAAAAGCATGCGAGCCAAAAGTCGCCTAGTAGCGTCGTCTTCTGAAAGTGCTTTTCTATTGGCTGCTGCTAGATGACATCACTTCTGTGTGACACACTTTCATTCCGATTAATATCAAAATGAATATACTTAAAATCACATTTAAAATTTTCTCCAAAGGCACATGTATCGCGGTAAATTAATAACGGTATCAAAGACTAAAACTCAGGATATTTTCTGTGTAATTATAGTTAGTTTTAGTGAGTTTTGTAAACATAAAATGTAGTTTCAGTTAGTTTTTTTAATTTTTTTTTTAAGCATTTTCATTTTTATTTTATTTCATTAACGAAATAGTTTTTTGAATTTTTGTTTTATTTGTTCCCGTTATTTGTTGTTAACTAAAATAACTTTGTTCATAACTCATTTGATCACTGGCATTGGGCCGAAACCCTGTACCTCCAAAAAAGTCACTTTTCAGGAGATCCCAAAAACGGCGATATTATTAAATTTGATGTATTTATTTATTTTACTTGAATTTGGCACAATGTGCTACTACAATGGACGCATGATTTATTATTTTTTTTAACGATCATGTGATATAAATATCAGGCTGCAACGTCTCAGTTTGATGCCGTCCGTGTGTCAATTTGAGTTGCCCGAGGGGCCTCAAACTTGACGTAAATGTTGCACAACTATCAATAATGTTGTGCTGTGTCAAGTTTGTAATTGAAAGGAAAAAAAATAATAATCTGCTTGGAGCGACATCGATTATCTCACCATTTCAAACAACTGTGCTTTTTTTAACAGTTTTTTTCTGTATCTTGCTGTTGATTGACAACTAACGCCAGCCAAATATATATACGCATAATAGTAAACACCATTTTTTTCCTTTAGTTTCTATTTGAGTGAATAGGGGTAAATAGATGAGATCTGTTTGAATTTCCTCCTAACAAAACAAAAAAAAAACCTTAAAAGATCTCCTGCCAACTGGCCTTGTGGCATTTTGTTCTCCTCACATCCAATCAGGGGGCTCCGCTCACCACAGGCAGCCAGAGATGAGAGGTGGAATAAACACGTTTTCAAATAAATAAAATGCGACAGTGTGGGGCGGGGGGGCTGTGGTGGGGAGCTGCTTTTGAAGGGTGCATAGCTCTGGGACTGCTAGGTGAATATTTAATGCCGGTTTCTTACCGGCATGGCCGCGGCAAAAAATGAAAGGAAATATAAAAGGATCCTGCAGGGTTTGTTTCCTGCCTCATGGAAAAGGTGTTCAGGATTTTGCAGTGCGCCTTCAATATAAATTTTTTTTTTTTTTCTGAAGGTGGTCCTCATTATCATGCACTAATTCCCAATAACATTGTGCAAACTTGAGTGGAAGCCTTGTAATGATGTTGCAAAGAGCCCCGGCGGAATCGCTTGTCGTCTTGTCTTCATCAATGTGTATGTGGCAAAATTACCAAGATGGTTCAAACAGCGTCACCTGCCCTAAAAACTTCACTTAAATAGCCCAAGTGGAACATTATTCAAGTGCTGTCACTATCGAATATTTTTTGGAATCAATTAAACTATCTATTATTCAATTGATTCATCGATTAATTTGATCGATTCATCGATTAATTTGATCGATTCATCGATTAATTTGATCGATTCATCGATTAATTTAATTTTGCATTAAAGCGTATTACAAAAGTATCCCCCCCGATGGTTGATGTTTATTTTGTACTTCGGATTCGTATAGTGATTTAAAAAAGGGGGTGGGGGGGGGGGGGGTTGATGTTGCACTATGTTACCGGTTTGGTCATTATTTAAGTAAAAACAGATGTTTGCAATTGTCTTATTTTGATTAAACTCAGCAGATAAACAGTTTCATGAAGGACTACAGAAATCAAGTCAACAATTACTGTTGATATGCTGAAATCAGATGATTTGGACAATAACAAAAAAAAAAGGCTCCAAACGGCTACTCGATTATTAAAATAGTTGTCGATTAATTTGATAACCGATTGCTCGTCGATTTAATCGCTTAATTTCGACAGCTCTACATTGTTCTGCGTTAGCATAGCTTAGATATAGATGACATGTTCCGACTTCCTGGTTATGTTGCCACATAGATATTGCCGGTGTTCCACTTGGCTCAATACTAGGTCCACTCTACTTAACATTACTTAGCCTTCCAGTAGGGAAGCTAAATGGGATAGACTACAGTGCATTCTGAAATTTCCGTGACGTCGCTGCCAAAAGAACGAACTTGTCTGTACATAGACAGTTTAATAAACATCTGAGATACTGTAATAGTAACACAAAGACAAAAAAAACAACAACCTGCTTTTTATCCTCTCTGGGTCATCTCTTTTTTTTCCCCCCCATTAAGTTTATCAGGTTTTGTCATTGATGGCAAAACTAGTCCCCAGACGCCGCGCGAATGCTAACACCGAAAGCAATCCCGCCGACCATGCGTACCGCAGTGATGATTCCCATATTTATGCCGTTCTTTCTCCGTATTTAATTTGTGGCCGGCGGAGAGGAAGAGAGGGACCGCAGTAACCTCATTTGCTGGGGCGGACGGCGATTAATATGCCGCCTCGCCGCTCCGACCTTCGCAAGGAGGAATGATATTTATTGAGGCAGATGTTAGACGTGATGAGCAGGATTATGAGTTTAGCGTGTTGATGGAGATGAAAGGAAATGTTTTGTTTTTGTTTTTACATCAGCATTTTTATTTTTATGTTTGTGTGTGTCAAGGGGATGATGAGGCCGCCCGCAAAGGCCGAGTGTTGACCCTGCTCGCCGAGCAAGCCCTCCAGTGTCTGGACTTCAAGGCTTCTTACATCCACTGTCAGGACGTCATGGATGCAGGTACGTCGTTAGCCAAGCGCTAGCTGAATGACGAGCTACATTCACACATACACTTGTAACTAGAACTATGGATGATTTTAGGATTTGTTTATCTGGTGTCAGCAAATCGGAAATGCGCAGAGGCAGATGGCAAAACATGTCCTTGGTGGATTATTTGGGGAAACCGTCGATGGATTTATCGAGTAAATTCTTACAGATGCTCATAGCGGATTAATGCGATCGATGCCCAAGGCATTTTTGAGCAATGACTTTTTTTTTCTTTTTTTTTTACATACCGTAAATACTGTATGTGTATAAGGAGCAGTCATGACATTAGTGTGACGTGTGCAAATTTGGGTTTCCTGTATATAGGCAATATGTCGATCCGCTGTCTGCAGAAATGCCATTCATTCATTCATTTCAGTTCATTTTACTGTATATTCCCGCCCAAACCAGTGTTTCCTGTTTCCCCTCTGTCGGGTGGCCCGGGAACGTATCCTTTGCAAAAAAAACACGTTCGTTGTACTTATTCAAAGCTGCTTTCAAAGACCTGTTTTGATTGCTTGTTTGGCCTCACATTTTACAGCGCGTGCAGGAGAATACAAATCATTCGATCATAAAGTTGTGATGAGGTTTCCAAATGCGACAATATGCTTCATTTATGATGCTTTGAGTCTTTTTTTTTTCTTTTTCTTTTTTTTTACACCTTTTCATTGACGCGTGCCAGCGTTTGAAGCAATTAGCCTGCTTGCGTCCCGCTCAGATGGTCCGATTCAAGGTCGACTGCGTTTTTGTGCGCACCCACTCAGGAGAGCGATTACCAGAACATAATATATCGCCGCGTGTAATCGTTCTCTGTGTGCTTCACACAATTAGCCTGCAGGGATTTAATGTGATTATGTTTTTGTGTTGTCTCGCTTACCAAAAAAAAAAAAAAAAAAAAAAAGAGTAAAATTGCTCCAAGGGAAATCGCTCTAAGGGATGTGGGACTTGTCCCCCTCTCCCTGTTTTCAGGTTACAGTCCAGCCTGGGATGTTTGCAGTCTGCTGGGCCAGTGCGAAGGCTTCACTGACTTGGAAGCCAGACAGCAGCTGCTGGCCTTTTCGCTCACACACTGCCCGCCCGACAGCATCCACGCGCTCCTGGCCGCCTCCAGCGACCTGCAGACACAGGTTGAACCGCGTGTCACCCGCAACTTTTGTTTGTATAGGGGCCCATGCGTTCAGAAAATTCTTTGTCAATCACAAGAAGGAGTCATGCCCTATCGCCTATGACAAAACTCCTTTCTGAACTGCTTTTTCTTGCACTCGGGGTGAAATTTAAAAATAACTTATATATATATTAGGGGTGTCAGGAGATTAATTTTTTTTTATCGTGAATTAATCACAAGACTTCAATAGTTAACTCACGATTAATCACACATTTAAAATCTGTTCTAAAGGTACAAACAAAATGTACAATAAACAATTTTCCTCTTTTTTTTCATTTTTTTTTTTTAACTAATAGAAATATGGCTGCATATTTTAGTCATTGATACAGTCATTTCATAATAATAAATAATAATATAGATTGATAGATGAATAGATTGATTGATTGATTGATTGCTGGTTTCCCCAAAATTATCAGCCACAGTCAATGTATTTTCTATTGGCAAATTTGGCAATTTTTTCAGGGGGAAAAAAATATCATTGCAATCATAATAAGCGTCGATTATTATCGGATTTCCACTGGGGTCCAAATTCGTTGAAAAAAAAATATCACTCTTTTGTGATTCATTCTAATGACAAGCTGTCAGAATGCCAAAACAAACGTTAACGTACTTTGTTGCCGCAAACGCTCGTCTTTTCAAACGGATCTCATCCGTCTTTGAATGCCCTTTTTGTGCTGCAGGTGTTGTACCAGGCAGTCAACTACCAAATGGAGCCTGAGACTGCAGAGGACGCGAGAGAAGCCGACGAGGACGAGAGCAACTCATCCAAGGTGTGTTTATTTGTGTCCGTCTGCTTCACGTGTTTGCCCCCGAGTCTCTGATTGATTTGCTTGTCTCGTCTTCCTCTCTTAACGTCCTCCTTTGTGTGATTTCCTGCCGCCTTCCTGCATATTTAATGAGCTGTAAATCCGGTGTTAAGGTTTCTGGGTTCCTTTGGATTATTTATGCTTTTCCTTTTTTTCCCCTCGCTCTCTTTCCTCACCGTCAGACGGGCCAGCTTTATGATGTCTTGAGTGAGCGTTTAATGTTTAATGTCTTAACATGGCGTCACCTTTTTGTGTATGGATGGCCGCTCATTCGAAGCGATCTGTTGTCATTTTGTTATCCCCTGGTCCTCACCTTTTCGAGACGCCAGCGCCCTCCAGACATCTCGAAAGGCCTCCATGCGTGGTTTTTCTTAAAAACAAACATCTTGAGTGAGTGAGTGAGTGTTTCAAGTATTGATGACACATTCAGCCGCCAGCTCACTCGCCCTCCAAATGTGACTTTTGAAATCCTCCACTGGTGTGTTAAAACGCCCACAATTGACTCACTCACTGCTTTGGATTTTTATTTTCAGCAACTGGAAGTCCTCTGTCCTATGGAGGACCAAAATTGCGAAAATTTTAAAATAAATGGATAAATAAATAAATAAATTAACTTAAAAAAAATTATCTAAAAAAATATAATTCAAAAATTAGATACAAAAAATAAATATAATACAAAAATATACATATATATCCACAATAAAAAATAAAAGTAAAAATAAATAAATAAATAAAAAACAAGATTAAAAATAAAAAAATATAAAAATAAATGTGGAAATAAATACAAAAATAAATATATAAATATAATGAAATATCAATCAATAAATAAAAACGCTCTCCTCTCACATTTATTCATTTTTATATTTATTTGCAACGGCCGAGTCCAACTCAAGTCACGCTTAGGACCGCCCCCTCATTTGAATAACATTTTGTCCTGACAGAGCGTTTTTATTTATTGAATTTAATTTTTTTTCTATTTTTATTTTAATTGTATTTCATTCTATTTATATATTTATTTTTGTATTAATTTGGACATTCATATTTATTTTTATTTTTTGAATCTCGTTTTTAATTTTTTTAAATTAATTTTTACTTTTATTTATTTATTTATGGATATGTCATATATATATATATATATATATATATATATATATATATATATATATATATATATATATATATATATATATATATATATATATAGTTTTAGTTTTTGTATTTAATTTTTGAAGTACATTTTTATATCCGTTTTTATTTTCTCTTTCATTTATTTATTTTTAATTTTGGCAGATCCTCCATACTGACGTATATATTCGTCAATTATGTTATTCACATTCAACACATTGAACACATTCAACGGAATGTGTTGCCGTCTCGCGAAAAGATGATGCAGTTCATTGAGTGAATGACAAACGCCATGTAAAAAAAAAAAAAAACTTGCTAACTTATGGTGTCACAAAAGCATAACAATCTTGTCTACTTTCAGGCCGCGGGCCCCCATGCGGTGACGGCGGGCGATCTGCTCCACAGGACGACAGCCAAGACCATGGAGGTGCTGGCCACGACGGGTCTGACCACCAAGGCCGTGCTGAGCGCTGTCGGCGATCACCGCTGGTGGAAGCAGTCGCTCAATTATCTGCGCCCGCTCCATGTACGCACTGTTACTTACATTTCAATTACCCGTCATACGCACACTCTTGATTTCTTGTTGACTTGACAACTAACTGAGCAAGCCTGCCTGTTGAATATTTCAGTATCAGGCCCTTAGATCGGCTGCCGGACTTGCCCGGTGGATACCTGGCTGGAGATTGATGGCGACTCCTGGCCTCGGCGCTGATATTTATGCGCGGACTTGTTGACTTTCCGTAAGGCAACGGAAAACAGGCTGAATAAAGTTGATTTGAATTTTTTTCTTTTTCAGGGTGGAGACGACGGCACCGACAGCGAGGAGCGCTCGAGTGAAAATTCCAAACTGGAACGTCAAGGATGTTGCTCTTTCTATCAAGAGCTCATTGACCTTCACTATGTAGACCCGGTGAGTGGATGCGGTTAGTTGGTGGGACCAACCTTGTTTCTAATTTCAACGGGACATATTATGGAAACATGAGCAACCTTATGCACTCTTTTCTTGTGTCACTTTTATAGGATTTTGTACAAAAAATCACCAGATGAAAATGCGATTACCTCTAGCTATCACATTATCCTTAGCACTAGCTAGCTTAGCTTTATTAGTAGCATTTAACCCACATCTACTCTAAAGACTCCCACAAAATATTTTTGAATTCCAACTAAGACAACCTAACTCAGGCCTTTTTTATATATATATATTTGTAGCGGTTTGTACAATAAAGATTAAAATATAGCTGTAGTTGTTGAATGTTAGCTTTAGCATTAGCTTCTTGGAAGTAACTTTTATCTTCTGTAAATAACCCAAATAAAGAAATTCAACTTTTTATTCCCAGTTGGACCAGCAAAACTGTTCTTTTGAAAAACTATTCAGACATACAAACATCATTACATCAAAAGTTTGATTAACGCTAGTTAGCCTAAGCATTAGCCGGCTTAAAGTAACCCACATCTACTCTAATGACCCTTTTAAAGATGTTTTTTTTTGGGGGGGGTTCAGCCTGTTCTCGTGAAAACGTAGTTGAATTTTGTACAACAAAATAAATTAATTCATGGCTTAATGATGCTACATATCAAAGTTTAGCCTTAGCCGTAGCATTGGCCTCTCTGAAGTAACTCCTATCCACTGTAAATAACCAAAATTCATGTTTTGATTCCAACTTGTAAATTACCTAAGTTCATGTTTTGACTTGGACAAACAAATTCACGTTCAAATGTGATTATCAAATATTAGCTTTAGCCTTAGCATTAGCCATATGTCTCAAGTAACCCATATCTGCCGTTAATACCCCAAAGAAGACGTTCATGTTTTAATTTCAGCAACCTATTTCACTAGTCTTGTAAAATGAATCTTATGAAGCAGTCTTAAGATAAAAATGTGATTCACATGATTTAGGTAGTGATAATTGTCTGTAAAAGAGGCTTTATTCCAACTTGTAACCAGATTTTTTGTGTGCGTGTTAAACAACCGCTGTACATAAACATGCGCTATCATAAACAATTAGATGTTGCCTGCTGGGATACACTGCGGTTGTCTACGACTGTGCATTTCCATTCTTTTTTTTTGCATTCTGGTTGCGCTTATTATTACCCCTCCTCGCCTCGAGCAACGTTCTTAAATTACAGCAAATATGCCTGAGTAGGTTCTTGACTTGAGGCGTTTAATTAGATTTTCTTCCTCCTCCCGATGACTTCAAACAGCTCAAAACTAAAAAAAAAAAAAAACAAGGCGGGGAATAAATTAATATTGATTTTGCTAAGTCATTTTAATGCCAAAAGCAATTTTGGAGTTGTCGGCGTTAAGAGGAAGAAGAAGAGCAACGGCGTAACATTCAACACGACTTGACGTGTTGTGTGGGGGGGGGGGGAGGGGGGGGGGAACACAAACAAAGGCGCTGCTGCGTGGAGCGAAAAGAGATAACTGTCAACAAAAGAAGTTACAGAAGTAGAAACATTTAAGGAAAATAGTAGATTGTCCTTTAATGCTGGGAAAAAGGATCAGGTAGGGTTTTTTATTTTGTAACTTGGAGAGACAAACCCTGTGGACTGGGTAAAAATAGTTGACGTGATGGACATCTGGAACATTTGGAATAAATACAAATGTGTCCCAATACTTTTTTTTTCCAACAGTGCTTGCTTGTCTTGACCAGTTTTTCCTCCCGGGTTTGTTTATTAGAGCCAAGACATGTATTCATCCTTCAAGGACGTCCCCCCCGAGAACTTTGCACAAGTGCTGCTGAGGACGGGCAAACTGGCTGAGGCCAAAACGGAAGGGACCACTTTGTTTCCCGCAACAGAAGGTAAACATCATTGAAATCCTCCACTTTACGCAAGCACGCAGAAGTTCAGCGAAAATGTCAATATTCTATAATCTTGAATGTTGTTGACGTTGCGAGAAAGTGGTCAAGTGTTCCCGCTTGTTTGGACGAATTGCTTTCAGCAAAGCAGACTTGAACGGATGGCCTTTAAGAAAATAAACACTTTGGTTGGCGTGTGAGAGTACAACAAGGTTATTATAGTTAAAGAAAACTATAACTAAAACGAGAATATATATATATATATTTTTTGTACATTTTCATTCATGAAATAAAATCAAAAACTGAAACTCATTTTGTCTTTATAAAACTAAAACTATGATAGTGAAAACGTCCTTAGTTTTTTTTTTTTTTTTTTCAGTTAATATCATACATAAGATTTTTGGGGGTTATTTTAAATGTATTTACTGTGCGTCCATACAGAAAAAGGAAGGTCAAACTCTCACTTGAGAATTGCAGTTTACTTAATTACACATTACTTAGTGACATTTTAAAAAAAAATCTTGCACCCAACAAATACTCAACACTCAAAAAAAAAAAAAAAATGTTTACACTAAATAGAAACATAAAAAAAATAGGAGTAACAAACTTTATTTAAAAAAAAAATCATTACAATTAACTGCATTTAAATAATAAAAGTCAGAATAAAAATAAAAACTAACTATAAAGAAAAATCTCCAACTAATATAACCCTGGTATGTGCATTTTATCAGTTAATCAAGTGTCAAAATGTGGAAAGACCCGTCCTTCAACACCGGTCCGGCCGGCACACTTCAATTTGACACTTTTATGCAAATTTTGGAGAAAAAAAGAAGAAGATAAAATTGAGTTTAATCTATCACTCTCAACCATGCATTTTCATTGTTTTCATCCAGTTAGCAGATTTTTTTTTATGGTTACAGCATGATGACATCTTATCATGTATGTATGAAGTTAAGATATTTTTTTCATCATGGGCAGCACAGTGTCCTAAGTGGTTCTCTCATTTGCCGTAGCTTCAAAAGTGCACAAACCTCAGTGTCTCTTAAACACAGTCACCCGTGTTTAGTTTCTTTTTTCTTTTTTTCCTCTTCTTCTTTTCATGAGCCGAAACGGCGCAGGCTTTAAAGTCGGGGTTATCTATTGGATGGATGTGTGTTTATCCCTCTGGTAATTCCTGTCCCGATGGAATCGCTGGCTTTCGAGAGGCGTGTAATCAGCTCATTGGGAGGTGTAGCTCATTGACAGCCGCGGGGCCGGCGTACCAAAGACGAGGAAGAGGGGAGAGAGTTTTGTCAAAGTGGCGCATCGCCACGCCCATCGGCTTGATGCTAACCTGCCTCTGCCTTTTTTTTTTCTACTCGCGTCCCCCCTGCTGTTTTTTTCCTGCTTGTGGCCCGACTTTGCCCTTTGACCTTAAAACTCATATGTCCAAATAAGGTCAATCGATTTTTTTTTTCTTCACAAATTGATATTAATCTGTTCCGTCATCATCAGTTTTTTTTATTTTTTTTATACAATATTAACTGATTAAAAGTTTTGAAAATAACTCAACTGGCTGTAAAACTCCGCCCCTTCCCTCACTTTGTGGGAGCCGTGCGGCATTATGTCGCCTCAAGTTTAAAAAGCTGATTTTTTTTTGGACAATAAGTGAAAATTATTAGGTTGGAAACGGCTGACACGATGAAAATCAACAAGACTTTTTCATCAGTCAAGTGTAGGCTCATCTGCGTGTGTGTGTGTGTGTGTGTGTGTGCGTGTGTGTGTGTGTGCATTGAACTGAACTGGGAATTCAAGTTCTCTTCCTAATTACCGACTTGTAATTTTCCACATTTTTCCTCCATCACTTTATTTTGTTTTGTCGCCTTCCCCCCCCTGTGTGATTAGCACCACCGGTTATGTTAATGACTCACTCCACTTCCCACCCACAGTGCTATTGACAATTATTGCAATTATACATCCAAACGTATGCACCTACTGAAATAAATCAAGAGTGCTTCATTATATTTTTGCCCAATCATTTTAAGTATGCAGCAAATGACCCCCCCCCCCCCCCCCCACCACCACCACCACCACCCACCCCATAATGCAATGCACAAAGGAGTCTCGAACTAATTGCACCCAGTGATGGAATTGCTTGAGGACACGATTTTTCTTCATCTTGTCATTTCAAAGTGGATTTGCACTCTTGTGTATTCGTTCATGTCGCTACAAGTTGACAACATTTATTGCCGTTGTGTGCTCGCTTCAAAAACTAATTTATGGATATCACGTTTAGTTAGTAAAATGTTGATGTTTAATCGTGGCCCCTTTGTAGCTTTTTTTTTCCCCCTCTTAAGTATTTGCTAGAACTCCAAATTCTCCGCCATTTTTTTTTTAACATTGATTTTGAGACAATCACTCTTTTGACATCTCAGGTGACGTTCAGCAAATGAAGGTTTTTGAGCCACTTTTTGATGTTTGGGTTTAATGGCAGTCCAGACGTTATTTTTTGAAAAGAATGAGCAACACTTCAATCAAACAGGTTTTTACTATTTTGACATCTCGGGTGACGTTTGACATGCCCTACGCTTCTGAAGTTACACTAGCGGCACACGGCGCTGTTTGATTTTGATTCCGAGACGAGCACACAACATGACCTCATCAACCAGGCTTTCAATACCGACGTCCGTTACGTGCCGTGATGTTTTTATAGCACTTTTGAAGCTTTTTTTTAGGCTCATCGCTTCTCACCTTCCGATGGTCCGACTCTGTTTCCCGAGAAGAGTGAACAACGGGAACGAACGCCTGCTGCTCAGACGGAGCGCATGAGAAAGAAACACTCTATTCGCAACAATTTCATCCTTCATTTTGCTCAGCTGTGCATAAGCTAATTTGGCAATCGGGGAAACTTTTAAAAGTGCACTTTAGATAAAAAGTTAGGTGGAGTACACTTATTAGGAGTGGCCATGTATTTTTTAATCTTTGAATAAGTGAGCCCTCTTCCATGCCAGAAGCACACAGAAGCATAAAAAAGAAAAGGAAAAAAAAAGCCTGAATAGCCAAAGTCAAGGGGGAGATTTTTAATGATGCTGCTTGACTTTTTTTTTTTTTTTTTTTTTTTTTTTTTTTTTTTCTTCTTCTCCTACCATTACCTACTCAAACTGTGATCTGTATTCAGCCAACACAGGATCAGTCATCATGTTGGTTGTTAATTCAACTCTCCATCCTCGTCTTCAGTGTTGCTGCAGCTGGCCAACGACGCTTTCCCCCGAGACGCCACGCTGGCGCTGTCCTACTTACTGGCGCTGCCTCAGGTAGGTGCACGTCCAAGTCCGGCACGGACAGCTCAATTCCAGTGGAGGCACTGGGCGGACGTTCTAACAGCTTCCGTCCGTATCGAATCCATCTTATTGATTTTTTTTTTCTTTTTCACGGGGGGAGGTGGGAAAAAAAACACATTGGCGGGAGATTCCCTGGTGTTGGTCATCTGTCAGCCGCCGCTTATCGTATGGCGCTCTTGATAACATTGTGACATGATCGACAAATCATTTTTTAATGAATATATAAGTTCTATTATACATTTGCCTTCAATCTTTCGGAAAAATCAGAAAAACACATTTAGATTTCAGCCATTTCTGGCCATAAAGCAGAGAAAATGATTATTATTTTTTTTTTAAATATGAATGTCAATCACAACTGTGACTTTAACGTAAATATGTTTTGCTTTTGTGACACCTTGAGCTATAAAACAATAAAAACGAAACCGATAAAACGAAACCGATAAAGGCCTTTTGATGACAAGAGAACCATTTTTAATGGGGATATGTTCAAGGTCCATCCACAATTTGGAAAGATCATATGCTTTTTTTTTTTTCCTATTTAAGATGACCTCTACTACACACATTACATTAAAACACACTTTTTAAGTAATCCTTTGTATCTGTTTTGCTGTCAAGAAATGGGAGATAATCATACGTCACTTTGGAGGAACCGAAAAGAAGACGGCTGTCTTTACTGCACAATTATCTAATGAACTCATTTGCTCCCCAAAAAAACGGATATAAACGGTTCTATTTTAAATATTGCCATGGTCCCAAAAACGTATTATATACGTTTTTTTATGCTGGAGCATACAGAAGACTTTGATGCAGCTTCTGACCTTAAGAGGTTGCTTAAAACAATGGTACTTCTTAAAAAATTAAAGGCCAGCAGGTGGCAGCAGAGTATAAGAGATCAACCATGTTGCAACAAGCTCTTTTCCCCAGTGTTTTCAACAAGTTTGTGAATCATGATAAAACTCGGCTATATTCTAGTGTTAATTGCTGGAAAGCGCAAACAGATACAAATATACTTTTTTCCCTGATGAAAGAAGAGACTCTAATCCTTCTTTTGGTAGGTTACATGTTTGTCTAGCAATAGAACACAATATTTAGTAGGCTTTGCAAAATCCAGTACAACAGCCGGGAGTGAAGGGGATTGCTTCAGTCAAAATGGCTGGGAGTCAATGAGCTAAGCGGCAAAGCATTGCTTGCGTCAAGTTGATTATTTGTCTCGCCCAGTTCAAGTTGGCCGTAAAACTGACCAAAAATGTGTCTTAATGCTAACATGCAATGCAAAACCCCAAAGATGGGCATGTTGTGGTAAAACGCGGTATTGCACTGAAATTTAAAAAACGCCTTAAAAATCTCCTCTGTGCTTTTGCGTGCAGGTCCTGGATGCCAACCAGTGTTTCGAGCAGCACTGCCACTCGGCCTTGTCCCTCCAGCTGGCCGCTTACTATTATTCGCTGCAGATCTACAGCCGCCTGCTGCCTTGCTTTAAGGACAAGAAGCACACACTCTACCAGGTCCGAGTTTAATTATCCGAATACTCTTGTTTGATTTTTTTTTTCTCTCAGAAAAATTAGCATTCACACGGATTCACACTCAGAAATTGTATCCAGATTAAGAAGTTCATCATGTAAAATTCCTCAGCTTAACTGGATCAGATTTGAACCGTAATGTCAAACCAGATTCAATCCAGATCTCTTCCAGGTTGCTGCATATTTGTAGCAAAGCCTTTTTCGATGCATACAACGCCATCAAATCCCTTTTGTTGAACATCATGTGCGCGTGCAGGGTTAGAATTTGCAAAATCCAACCAAGTTGAATCCGGATTCAATCCCGATTTGGCAAATAATCATGTCTTGCAACATTTTGCTGTCTGCCAAAAACAGCATGGATGAGGCTGAAACTTTCTCTCCTTTTGGCCCATTCCAATACTTTGTTGCAGTCATCCATTTAGCCGACAATTTTAAGACGGCTTTCGGCCGTTTGGCGCTCGAGGGACTTTTCTTACTTTGCTGGTTTGTTTTAGCTTCGACTGGCGGCCGCGGCTTCAACTCTGCTTGATGGGCTCGTGAAAACTTTTTTGCGCTGAGCGATTAGCTTTGACGGAAGGAGAATCATTTCAAGCTTCTCCCTCCGTGTTTTGTGTTGGGGGGGGGGGGGGGGGGGCTCATTTTGTCATTTGGTCGGCACTCCGCTCTCTTGCGACAGTTTTATTTGTCTGCGTGCTTGTTTTTGCACTCGCTTCTCTTAAAGCGTGTGATACGTGATTTCAGACACAAATGCTCGTATGGTGGCTGCGTTTGATATATACTTTATGTGATGACTAAAATTGTTATAGTTGAGTCGTTTAATCCAATTCCGATCCAGATTGCGCATTTGACTGGATGGTAAAATCCCAGTTAACATGTTAAGAAATGTGATCTGATTTGGAATCAAGTTTGCAAAGGTTGCACTGTGATATCAATCCTGATTCAATCCTAATCAGATCCAGATTGCATTTCTGGATTGGGAATTTTCTTATACTAAAATCAAATTCAAACCATTTAAGTCTTTGCCAAAATGGAAGTGACTTTGCCAAATGTAAGCAAAATCAGAAGTTACACAGCTTTAATACGGATCTGATCTAAATTGTATTCTGTATTATGCAATGTGTGTTAACGGTAGGTGGATAATCCGTATTTGATTCATATTGCATATTCGCCTGGAAATCACGCGAGGAAATCGCCTGCAAATCATGTCGGATTCCAAAATCGCAAAAATGGTTAGTTTTACCAATTGAATACAGATTTGATCCATGACCGGTTTGTAATATCCCAGTTAACTTTTTCTGAAGTCTGATCTGATTTGAAACAAATTTGCAATATGCAACATTCAAACCAGATTCAGTCCCAATCAGAAAAATGCATCCATTCCTGCTATATCGCTCACTCTTGCTCACTCTTCCTCCACTATCGCTACCTTGTATGCATTTTTATATTTCTGTGTTTTGTTTGTGTGTGTTTGTGTCCCAGTACGCGTCAAGTGCGCGTTAACGTTCTCGTTGAATTCTTTGGTCTCTATCGCATAATTTCATAGCCGCCCCAATAAGACCCCAAACACTCGAGGCGCCGAAGTCATTTAGTTGCAAATAGCAGAATTCTCCGAGGGCCGACTCGAGGTGTTTGATTTGTTTTTTTTGTTTTTTTTCCGTCTTCAAAAATCAACGGCGTGTTTTCATGCTACACTAGACACGAGGAGATATCGAACCTGACGCACATTACAGCCATGCTGATTTTATGAACTGAAAAATGAGAAAATGTGTGTGTGTATATATATATATATATATATACACTTATATATATATATATATATATATATATATATATATATACACTTATATATATATATATATATTTATATATATATATATATATATATATATTTATATATATATATATACACTTATATATATATATAAATATATATATATATATATATATACACTTATATATATATTTAGATATATATATACACTTATATATATATATATTTATATATATATATATATATATTTATATATATATATATATTTATATATATATATATATTTATATATATATATATATATATATATATATATATATATATATATATATATAAAATGGCATATTACTTTTATTTTTTTTATAATTTTTGCTCATTAGATTGAGCAGGTGTACCTAATGAATTGTCCAGTACTGTATGAAAACGGCATCATCTCTATGGCGCAGTCTCCGTTCATGTTCTTGTCGCTTATCAATTTTCATCTTGTTGGGCTCGGCGGCAGTTTTTTTTCTTTCTTTTTTTTAAACGCGCGCTCACCTCAACATTCCGTCACGCTCTGTTGACTCGCGAAGCCTTTTGGCGCTGCCTTCCCATCGGATCGTCGCGCAAGCACAGAGCGGCTGCTTTTCCGATTGCAGCCCGGAGGCACAAGGAAAGGAACCCGCGTTCGTTCTCGCTTTCCGCTTCTCAATACGGCCGCTTAAGTGCTGCCTCTCGCCGCGATTGCGCCGCCGTTGGCGCGACACGACGTGGCGTTAGCGATGCTTAAGCCGCCCTCATCAATTGCGTGCCGCGAGAAGAGAACTTTCCTCACCTGGGCATTTATCTTTCTCGCGCTGACTATTGATCAGCAGGACTAATGGGATGCGGGTGCGGGAATACCGTCACGCAAATAAATCACCCTGCACCCTCGGGGGTCGTTTGTGTCTGCCTTTCGTCCTTCTTTATTTTAGCTGTGGTAAATGTAAATGTAACAAAACTTCCCAAGGGTGGAGATCAGTCGGATTCAGTCATTTTCTACTTTTGCTCATATATACTGTGGATATAAAAAGTCTACACACCCCGTTTTAAGGCCAGGTTGTTGTGATATATACAAATATGACCAAGGTAAATCACTTAAAAAAGTTTTACAACATGGTGACGTATAACCTGTACAAATGTTAAGAAAAAGAAAAAGAGATTCAAACCCAGAACCTTGTGTGAGGCAGATGTGTGCCCACTGTGCTATCCCTGGTGTTGTTGCTAAGTCCAAAAGTTTTTCTCCCTTCAGAGAGTTCACACCGGATATTAGAATTCCATCCGGAACAAAGATTAACGCATTAGCCCAATAGCGAGCAGATTGATTGAATTGCAGCCGTTTGTTTACATTTGGCATCGACTGTGCGAGCGCCGCGCCACTGGGCCGAGCCGCCATTGTTGGAGCCGCCGTGCTATTAAATCGCCATTATGGGAAAAGCACTACAAACCCCAATGACTGCCGAGATTTTACAAATGATGTCCCGCCTCAACAAAGAATTTTAGTAGGCCGGTAGGAACAGCAAATCAATTAGTCTCGAAAATAAAAAAGTTTCATTTGATCACTTGTTTTTATTTTGGTCGGGGGGGGGGGGGGGGGCTTTGATTGGTCACCCGCAAACTGTCTTGCAAAGGGATTCTCCAACTTGCTCCCTATTTATGCGCAGCTATTGTTGTTACACTATTAGCGCTAATGAGTGCACTGACTGCTAACTATGACATGACTACTACTCATTAAAACCATTACGAGCTCGCTCGCTCACCCGGAGAGCGCAACCCGTTGCCATCCTGCGTACACAAAAGAGGCGCACGTACACGTGCTTGGTGCAGGATTTCAACTCACTGGTCGCCGCGGGTTCTCCTACGTTGGATTTGGAGCAAAACAATCGGACGTTTTTCTTCACCAGTTGGCTCAGTCTTCGGTTAAATGGGAATGCAGCGAAGTGTTAGTCGGAAAAGGGGAAATTTGGTCTCGTGCCGTGGCGCCTGAATCACGACTGCCGCTACCGGGCTCGGTACATTTGGGCCGTATTTTTTTCCCGGCGAGGCGAGGCGAGGCGCCCCTATCGATTTGCTCTCAGCCGCCACACTTGATGTGTTCCTCGCTGCCAAATTGAAGAAGCGAGCCCGACGAGCGTCCGTTCGCTCGGTCCGTGTCTCGGCTTTCCTGGAAGCCATTTTGGGGCCAAAAGAAAAAGGAAAATAGCCTCATTAGTTTTGCACTGAAAGGCAACAGGAAAGCGCGGGGAACTTGTCGGGTTCAGCGGGTGCAACGCGTTCACCGTGACGGTAAGCCTCCGGGGCACAAATCGTTTATGCACACTTTCTCCACTGCCACTCACGCACCTAATTTCCTTTTGTCTTTCAACGACAGCATTTACTCTTTTATGCCGCATGGCCTCCAAAAAACATAACATTGCATGCTGTGTAAAAAAAAAAAAAAAAAAACTAAAAACTTGTCTTCACACAGCAAATCCAATCCTACAGAAGCAATATAACATAACCATAGAACTAGTGTAATCACAATTACAGTAAATAGTTGTATAAAAAAAAAAACACTTCTACGACAATTTAATGAAAAACAGTACATTACGGTGTCAGCTGAGAATGTGGACTAGTTTGTTTTGCACACTGATAAACCAAGTTGCCCCCGTTTTTCTCTATTTGACATTTTTCTAGAGTGGACCTAGTATTGAGACTTGTGGAACACCGCTAGTCTAATACTATAATGTAGACAATTTTCATTACTACACTCTAAAAAGAATGTAGTAAATTGTTGAGTGTAAATTGTTGAACCAATTTAAGACTAAAAAGAAAATTGTTGACCAGCTTAAAGCATAATTTAATGTAATTTAAAATGTATATAAATAAATAATAAATATAATACAGTAATATATTGTATAAATCATATATATATATATATATATATCATAAAATATACAGAATATAAATCAATAATATATATGTATATAATATAATAAATAATCAAAATAATAAATAAACAAATAAAATAATAATTTTTAATAATTTAAAGCATAATGATGAGGTCATTAAGTTTAATTAATTGAGTTCATAAAACTTAATATATTAATTTTGGATTAATGTAATTCAATCGTGTGTTCCCACTTGAAGAAATTCAATGAAGTTGGTCAACAATTCTCATTTTAGACTTAAATTGGTTCAACATTTCTCTTTTAGAGTGTATAGCGTGTACTAGAGGGTGACATGGGAGTGGATTTTTACTCTTGTCCCAACCCACTCCCACAGGAAAAAAATATCAATCCCATCCGGTCCCGGACCATCCTAAGAAAATATATCCTGTCCTGTCTTGTCCTGTTCCCATTCAAATTACAAAAATTTTAGAGGTCAGC
Source organism: Leptonotus elevatus (assembly GCF_054856555.1). Taxonomy (NCBI): domain Eukaryota; kingdom Metazoa; phylum Chordata; class Actinopteri; order Syngnathiformes; family Syngnathidae; genus Leptonotus; species Leptonotus elevatus. The sequence continues at coordinate 15,474,593 of NC_141256.1, read as the reverse complement.
TACACACACACAAAAACATCAGTCCTTGTTTTTTTCCCTCCTACTGGATAATCCCGCTCCAGTCTGCTCCCATGAACTTTTTATCCTGTCTCGTTCCAATCCTGCGATTGAAGGTCAAATTGACTCCCATCCCAAATTGTCAGCCTCTTGCGTGCACTGTAAAAAGATGTGCTTTACAAAGTCATGTCACAACAAAGTCACCATTTCTGTAAAAAAAACAAAAAAAAAATTAAAAAAATAAACTGGTGGCATCCCGCAAGGTTCACTGCTCAATCCACAAATGTTATGGCATACTATTGGAATGTTTAAATTTTAAAAATTAAAAAGAAATATTTGATTTTTTTAAATATATTTATATATAAATAGTGGTGCTACACAAGTCTCAATATTAGATATGAGATATTATTCATTATCTTGTGATGAAGAATTTGAGGTTTGACTTCAACTCTCCATCCTGCAGCAGTATTATACATAAAAAAGGTGTCCTATTTTTAGCCTCACTTGTTAAACTTCCTCCCAGAGTAACTCGCACTAGACGGCCATCCTGAGAATAAAACGGCGTTAATTAGCAGCCTGTGCCGACATGTCCGTATGACTCCCTCCTCTCCCTCCTCCCTCCGCCGTCAGGCTGACCCGAAGGAGCTGATCCGACTGGTCACCCAGCACGTGTCGGCGTACGCGGGCTGGCCCCGGGACCTGCAGGAGCTGATCACGCAGCTGCACGCCTACAACGAGCGGCTGAGCGACTTCACGCAGGCGCAGGTGCTGCAGGGCCTGGGCCGCGGCGTGGACGTGCAGCGCTTCAGCTCCGACCCCGAGTACAAGAAGGAGACCATCCTCGGCCTGGCCGAGTGAGTCCAAACTCGATTTGCCGCGATTTATCCGTTTCAGAACGTTTGACTGAAAAACGAGTGGTGCCAAATACTGTCAGTCCTGATTTTCCATCTCGACGTTGGCTTTGAGATTTGTGTGTGCGTGTGTTTTATGCAGCACTAATGAGTGATCATTATTTTCCCTTCCTACGTGTTTGCGTGTTTTTAGGACCCTGGATGACACCGTGTACGGCATCTCGGTGTCGCTGGCTAAGCGCTACCGCGTTTCTCTGTGGGAGGTCCACATGACTCATCTGGAGTTCCTCTTCACAGACAGCGGGTACACACACACACACACACACACACACACACACACACACACACACACAGGCAGTGCATTTTTCTTTTCATCTCATGTTAACTGCCTGCAAATTGCTCCGTTTCACAGCATCCGAACGTCGTCACCCGACTTGCTCCTAATGTACTGTGCACACACGCAGCCACATTATTAGGTACACCACGCCGCCACCATCTTGCAAAGCCAAAGGCGAGGCAGCTTTATTTATATAGCGCATTTCATGCACGTACACTCGGCAAAAAATATAAACGCAGCACTTTTGTTTTTGCTCCAGTTTTTTTACGAGATGAACTCAAAGATCTAAAACTTCTTCCACGTACACAATATGAGCATTTCTCTCAAATAGTGTTCACAAACCAGTTCAAATCTGTGATAGTGAGCACTTCTCCTTTGCCGAGATAATCCATCCCACTTCACAGGTGTGGCAGATCAAGAAAGCTGATAATGGCTGGGTATCGGTTCTGTTTCCCTCAATCGATTCGATTGAGATTTTTCCCGATGCGATTCATTTCATTTCAATCAAATAGTGATTAATTGTGGAACATCGACAATTTTTCTCAAATGTGGAAAATGTGAAATTTGAACGTGTGTTATTATCACTCAAGTGTTACACAAACATTGACATCAGCAAGGACGAGTTGAAAATATTTTCATAATTCTAATTCAATAATTGTAAATATAAATTAAAAAGATTCTGAATGGTCAAAAAGTGCAATAAATCAGGTCTTTCATTAAATGTAAGAAAATACTTCAATTCATGTGAACAGCAATTTCAAGAAAACGAAGGAAAAAAATGTGGCCTATAAAATTCCATTTTCTTAAGAATTTATAGGAAAATAGTATATTAAAATAATCGATTCATGGTTTTATGAATCAATATCGGGCTTGAAAAGGAAAATGGATTCAATAATTATCATTTGATTTTTTTTTAACTCAGCCCTATTAGACACCATAATTAGCGCACAGGTGTGCCTTAGACTGGCCACTCTGAAAGGTGCCGTTTCAGAGTCTGGGTCTGGGGACTCAGAAAACCAGAACCAAACAAAACGGCACCTTTAAAAGTGACCTTTCATCATCAGTCTGAGGCACACCTGTGCACTAATCATGGCGTCTAATCAACATCTTGATGTGGCACACCTGTGAGGAGGGATGGATTAGATTGGTTTGTGAATCTTTGAGTTCATCTCATAAAAAAAAAATGGGAGCAAAAACAAAAGTGTTGCTTTTATATTTTTTGAGTACACATACATATTCAGGAATATTTCGAATTGCCTTGGTGGAGGTACTCGTTCTCAGTTTATAGATGCCGGTGGGTGTGCAGAGTCATGTGGTGAGCAATTATGCGCACACTGGGTGGGACTCATTCATTCATTTCAAGGGCCTTATTTGTATCATTTCTTAAAGGAGTCAATACAAGCTGTTTTTGTATTTATTTTACAGCTTATTGTATTATATATATATATACAACGTGCGCATGCGTGTGTATGTGTGTGAGCGCGCGCGCGTGTGCATCAGTGATAAATGTTCCCCCGTCGCGGTCAGGATGTAAGAAAATGCTTTATGGATTCTATTTCCTGATAAATTACAGCGGATTGTGTGTGCGCGCGCGCGCGCGTGTGCGTTTATGGACAAATGCATGCGTATCCGTCCGTGCATTTGTGTCTTTTGGGCATGTGCGGTGCGGAAAATTGATTGAATGCACGGCTGAGTGCTGTTGATATTGTAAATGGAGCAGGTGGAGGCCAACGGTGAATTTCAGGAGGGACTTTTGCTTTGTCTCATTGAATAGAAAGTGCAGCAAAAGATGGATTAAATCAGCGGGCCCCGACCGCCGCTGGTCTGAGGGGACATTTGCTGCTGGGGGGCCACAACGGCGACAAAAATAAGAATAATAATTCTTCCCAGTGGAGCATATGTTGTCATATGGGCACACAGAAGGAAAGCGTTAACATCCTTGGCGGAGGTAACACTCGCCGAGAAGCGACTTTGCTTCGTGAGGTGACGACTCGCCCACGCCAGCAAATGACACGAAGAGAAAACAAACAAACATCCGTGTCGGGTTGTCACTTGCCAACAAATTAGCCAGCCAAGATCACGTGGCGAATATACAGGCCCCGCATCGCTTCACACGATAATGTCACGGCGACTAATCCTCCGCGCATCCCACTTCCACTTTCATTGCGAACGTTTGATTAGCGCGCCCAGTCTTGTCTGATTGAATCCACTCTGACGCTGATTTAGTCGCTTTGCCACTTTGGAAAGCGACCGAACGGCGGACAGGAGATGCGACGACAAATGCGCCGTCCATCATTGAAAGAAAATGTAGCGAAAATGTGCTTCACTTTTGACAAGTCTAGCAAATGGAACGTTGCTACCATAAGTAGACCCACAAAAAGTCTCGAGTCACGCCAGAAAAAGACACAGGAAGTGGACAATGTTGGATCATTTGGACATTTTTTCAGTGGACATTTAAAAAAAGAAAGTGCCTCTTCATGCAATTTCTTTTAGCAACATGAATATTGCTTGCGTTGTCTATCTTAAGTAGACCCACAAAAAAGTCTCAGGAACCAATGGCCTAAACGATACAGGAACACTGCCATTTAGGTTCAAAGTCAGAATCACATTTCCCAGTTTCAAGGATCAGTTCTGAAGAATTTAGTTCCTGTTGCCAGTTTTACTTGAAATTTGGTGGGGATGCCTATCATGAAAAAAAAAAAAACTATTTTGACTCATTTTGCCCCTTTCCAGATCCAGAGGTCCTTTAAAAATAAAGATTCAGCCCGCACAAACAGTTTCACTTAGCAACATGAAAATTTGTTACATCGTCTATCTTGAGTAGACCCACAAAAATGTCTCAAGAACGCATCGATGAAAAAGACACAGGAAGTCTGCATTTTTGTTTTGAAGCAGCCATCTTTGATTCATTTTGGCTTTTTCTCAGAGATCCACCAAATAATATTCAGCTCACAAAATAAATTTCAGTAGAAATACAGTAGAAGTCAATAGAAGTTCAATAAAAGTCCATTTCAGTAGACCCACAAAAAGTCTCGAGTCACGCCAGAAAAGACACAGGAAGTGGACAATGTTGGATCATTTGGACATTTTTCAGTGGACATTTAAAAAAAAGAAAGTGCCTCTTCATGCAATTTCTTTTAGCAACATGAAAATTTGTTACATCGTCTATCTTGAGTAGACCCACAAAAATGTCTCAAGAACGCGTCTATGAAAAAGACACAGGAAGTCTGCATTTTTGTTTTGAAGCAGCCATCTTTGATTCACTTTGGATTTTTCTCAGAGATCCACCAAATAATATTCAGCTCACAAAATCAATTTCAGTAGAAGTCAATAGAAGTTCAATAAAAGTCCATTTCAGTAGACCCACAAAAAAAAGTCTCTTGAAGCCAATGCTAATTTGGTTTAAAACCGACCGTTTTTACTATTTTTTTCCCCTTTCCAGAGGTCCTTCGTATAAAACAATTCATTTAGCGATATCAAAACTGAAGCACATGTCTAGCATGAGTAGACCCACGAAAATTCTCAAGAGCCCATCCCTTAAAAAGACACAGGAAACCTGCCATTTTGGTTCGAAGCAGCCATTTTTTGAGTCATTTTAGCATTTCCGGGGTTCATTCAAAGAAAATTCAGCCCCTGAAGCCAATTTGATTTCGTACCATCAAATTTGGTAGATACAGTATGTGTGTCAGGAGTAGTCCCACAAAAAAAGTCTGTAGAAGCCATGCCAGAAAAGGCAGAGGAAGTCTATCATTTTGGTTCGAAGTGGGGACAGTATTGGGTCATCTTGGTGTTTTTCAGGGGGCCCCCAAAGTCTGTTTCAATCAGCAACATGAAATTTGGTAGGCTTGACTATCATGGGCAGACCCACAAAAAAAGTACACTCTAAAAAGTAACCCAATTATGGATCAAAAATGGACCGATCCATGTTTTTTTTTTTTTTTTTTCGTCTCATAAATGTCACAGAGTTAGTTTGTTAGTTGAAGTGGGTTTGTTTTTAATGTTGTAGTTCACTAATTATTTAAAAAAAAGAAGTGTTTTAAGTTTCACATTTCAATTTGTCAGTTTAAATTTTAACTGATCATTAGTTTTTTTTATTGTTTACACTTTTTTACTGTTTTGTTTAAATTTTCATGATTTTAGTCTTTTAATTCTCAAAGATTTGTTTTAATGTTCACATCTTTCCTTTTTTAAATTATTTTATTTATTTTTACATTTTTCCTGTTTACATTCTAATGACTATTCTTGTAATTATTCCATTCTCTTATAAAATTACCCACTCATATCTTAAGCATTTGTAACCGGTTTTAAAGCTATCACATTTATTATCATTCAGCGACTGAACACTCTAAAAACAGTTGGGTCAAAAGTAACCCAATTATAGCTCAAAAATGGACCGATCCACTTTATGGGTCCCAACTTTCTGGGTTGTTTTATACAAAATGACCCAATTTTTGTCCCTCAGTAAAGGATCTGACACTATTTATGATACTACATACTACACCATATTTAGACAATATTTATGACTTGTTTGACCCAAGTAGAGGATCGGTCCATTTTCGAGTATATCAAGAAGCCTTCCTTGCCTGAGAAGACAAAAGTCTTTCATTTGTATACTACGTCGTTGATTTCCCAATTTTTTGTTCTCAGTCTGTCCACCAAGAACATCGAATCCCGCAGCGAGTCGCTCGGCCTGTTCGCCACGCTGAAGGGCGACCCGCAGGCCTTTTACGGCCACATGAGCAAGTACGTGCTTCCCAGCGTGGAGGGCGGCGACCTGGGCCGGCTTCTCTACTACTACACCCTGCTGGACGCCGCCGGCTGCCGGCCGTGCATGCCCGCCGCCGCCGCCGCCGCCGCCGCCATCGCACCCGACAGCCACGTCAAGCTGCTCAAGAAGCTTCGCGCTGTGGCCAACGGTGAGTTTTCAATTGAAGGAATAATAAGTGATTAGGAGGGTGGGAAAAATGATGACATCATTGAGGGTCAGAGGATCAGGACAGATTTGAAATCTGATTGGTTAAAGAGTATAGAAGCATCGCTCGCCCTGACCGCCCATCAGTGACCTCTCCAAGGTCGTTTGCGAGCAGGTTTGGTTTTGTCGCTTAGTTTACAGTTTGAAGGGCCGGGCGATGTGGCGACTCATCTCCGAGGACGTTGGCGAAAGGTCAGCTGGGGTGTTCACGCCTCACTTGCGCCGTCTGCTTCCGTGATGACGCCGCAGCTTTCCACACATGCTGCAGGCTCGCGCGCACGTACGTGCACGGCTTTGCAGGGGTGTTTTTTTTTTCTTTTTCGTCTCATAAATGTCACAGAGTTAGTTTGTTAGTTGAAGTGGGTTTGTTTTTAATGTTGTAGTTCACTAATTATTTAAAAAAAAAAAAGAAGTGTTTTGAGTTTCACATTTCAATTTGTCAGTTTAAATTTTAACTGATCATTAGTTTTTTTTATTGTTTACACTTTTTACTGTTTTGTTTAAATTTTCATGATTTTAGTCTTTTAATTATCAAAGATTTGTTTTAATGTTCACATCTTTCCTTTTTTAAATTATTTTATTTATTTTTTACATTTTTCCTGTTTACATTCTAATGACTATTCTTGTAATTATTCCATTCTCTTATAAAATTACCCACTCATATCTTAAGCATTTGTAACTGATTTTAAAGCTATCACATTTATTATCATTCAGCGACTGAACGCTCTAAAAACAGTTGGGTCAAAAAGTAACCCAATTATAGCTCAAAACTGGACCGATCCACTTTATGGGTCAATTTGACCCAATTTTCTGGGTTGTTTTTTACAAGATGACCCAATTTTTTGGGACCCAAGTAAAGGATCTGACCAATATTTATGAGTTGTTTGACACTAAAAGTTGTGTCAAATTGACCCAAGGAGAGGATCTGTCCATTTTTGACCCATAGTTGGGTTACTTTTTGACCCAACTGTTTTTACAGTGAACATAATTGCTGTCATTATTTTTCCCGGTAACGTCACACACGTGATTGGTCGCTTGTTGCTAGGCGGAATTCGTCACCCTCAAGCATCAAACTTCCCCCCCACCCGCTGTCATTAAAAATGCATATACGGCCGAGCTTATGTGTTTGAATTGTGGGCTGGCGGCACCCCGCGGACGCACAGACATGAGAGGGAAGTCTTCTGTATTAAGTGTAAAATATAGACTGCATGGAATTACAAGAAAGCTCACATTCTACCCCATCTTTGTGTGTGCAATTTTGCTCACAGTATGATACAGACGAGCAGTCGAGTGTGTGAGTGGGCGGGGGGAAGTGCAAGCTCCTTTCTCTCCTCTTCTTCTTCTTTGCAGCTCGAGTGTCTGTCTGAGCCTGTCTGGGATTGCACGCGTGTGCGTCGCGGTTTGATATGCGCATCTGCATCCCACGGGCGGGCCACTGTTGAATATTTTAAGCTTCCACACTAATGTGTCTGTCTGCTTTACATGACGCAAAGCAACAATAGCAGCCGCGTGCGTATTTTGTATTGGTTTTAATGAATAAGGCTTGGAAATGTAAATCAAATTCATATACATTTTTTTACAAGCGTGGAACTGCCAGTGTGGCGTGAACATTTTATACTTGTAACTACTAGGGGTGTCAAAATTAGTACGTGAATTAAAGTTCCTTTAACGCCACCATTTTTTTATTTTTTTTAATGCGTGATTAATGACCGCCCCTTTCTTGGAAAGTCTGTACTGGGGGAATTCCAGTCGCAACGTAGCAGACACGTCCACGTCAACATTGAGCAGTAATACATTGAATAATAATGCATAATATTTGTGGAGACTGCGGTCAAGTTGTATTTTACAGTTTTAAAAAATGTGCAGAATTTCACAAGTTACTTCGTGTTAAAGATTAGATAGCTCTTAATATGAAAAGAAAAATGCTGTCACCAATGTCTTACAAATGCAATTATGCCCTCTAGCGGCAGAAAAATGACCTTATCACAAATCATTATCACACTCATTTTTTTTAAAGTACAGTACATCTTTTTAATATGAACTCAATTTTATGAATTATTATGAAATTACTGTATCAATGACTAAAAGATGCAGCCCTATTTCTATTAGTTTTTTTTTTCACTTTTATGTTGTTAACAAGTGTATGAAAACTAAGGAAAACATATTTGAATTGTACATTTAGTGCATATACAAAATTTGTAATTAATCGTGAGTTAACTATTGAAGTCATGATTAATTACTATTAAAAATTGTAATCACCTGACAACTTAGTTTAAACATATTTTTAACGTCAATGTATACGGCTATTTGAAAACGCTGTATAAATAAAGATGACTTGACTTGACTAATTTAGTGTTCTGTTAATGTGTATATTTAATTTCTTATACTTTCTTTTACTATTTTAAATATATATTTTTTGTGTCGTAAATTTAAATGTTTTAATACATATCAACCTATCTAAATCAATATAATAATATTTTTTTAATCTAATTCAGATTTAACGGTCAGGAGTCCCCACACTCATTTTGTTTTGTTTTTTCAAATCTTTTTTTGTGAATGTGCAACACAATAAACGGCAACATGTCAAATTAATTTCATTCTTTTGTTTGCAGGTTTAAACTACCGCCAGCTGACGGACGAATCCCAGGACCCTCTGGCCGCCCTGGAACCGGTTCTGACCAGTCAGAACGTGCTGTCCATCTCCAAACTGGCCTATTTGCTGCCGAGTCCCGGCGGCGGCCAGGGTGCGACGTTGTCCCCCAGCGCGGTCCACGGCACGTGGCTGCGCAAATTGTTCTGGAAGGGCGACGCCCAGCTGCTGAAGAGACCACCGCACAACGAGCAGGACTACCTGCACGCTTACGACACCTGCGCCAAGTACCTGGACCGGCTGCTTCCTGTCCATGCCGTCCACTTCCTGGATGACATCACCTTCTCCGCTGAGGCCGTCACGCAGGTAATTAATGACATTTCAATAACAGCCTGTTGTTTGTCTTCCTCCTGTTGCTCTTCACTTTTTATTTATTTATTTATTTATTTTTGCGAGAGAGCTCAGTATTGTTCATTTGGTAATTTTACCGATTCGACATGTCATCATTGCGCTTTTTAAAATTATTATTATTATTTTAATTTTTTATTTTGTATGTGTGTGTGCGTGAGTGTGTACTCATTAATTCACCTAAAACCTATAAAAAATCCCATACCGTTCACCTAAACCGAATACTTGTCAGGAGACCCGAGGAAGGATCAAAGAAAAGAAAGGAAAGTGAAATCCAGCACCGACCAGACATCACCTACTTTTTAAATGTTACTTTCTAGTTTCTTGTCCCTCCCTCTCTTTTCTCTTATCCTCTCCCGCCTCCCTTGAGGGAGCTAATTTCTTCTTCTCCCCCTTTCAGCGCCAATTAAAGTGGAGCACCCAGCAGGCTCTGCTGCCCTCCCCGCGCGCTCTTTAACGTGCACTTTATCTCCCTGAAACCTGCTGTCACGCCTTTCTCCATCAACTCCGAAGGGGGGAAAACCTTGACTCCTCTCACTGTCTCCCCTTCGCCCTCCCCCACCCCCATCCCGCATGATGGATGGCTCCATTTCCCACGAGGCCACCAGGCGAGGGCATCGCTGACCGCCCGCCGGACCCGTGTACATTATGTAACGTTTTTGTCGGAAATGCTGACTTTCTCTCGCCCTTTTCAGATGATTCATCACACAGAGAGCGTTTTTAACGTTTAACCTTCAGCTTGTAGTTACCGTTTACGGCGCTTACTTACCCACTCGACACTTTTGGGCCCGACACGGCTGAAAGAGACAGTCGCGGGAATGATACAGTCGCTAACTCCCACGCTGCGCATCAGACGATTGACCCTCGCATGTATAAACTTGCTGAAACACAAAAAAATTGCAAAACAACATTTTGAGGCAGCAGATGAACTCTACTGTATTATTATATTTAATTTTATTTGTACTTGCACGCGCACCATGAACGAGCATAACACAGATGCTGCAGTTACGCTTTGGGCCAGAGGTGGCAGTCGCGAGTACAAAAGTGACAAACTGCACAAAGATCCTTTAATTTAAAGTTAAATTTTTTTTAAACGCGCGATTAATGAACGCCCCTTACTTGGAAAGTCTCTACTGGGGGAATTCCAGTCACAACGCAGCAGACACGTCCACGTCAAAATTTAGCTGTAATAAATTTAATAATAATGCATATATTTGAGGAGACTGGGGTCAATTTGTATTTTACACATTTTAAAATGTTACTTCTGTCAAAGATTAGAAAGCTCTTAGTATGGAAAAAAATGCAATGAGCTTTCACCAACATCTTACAAATGCAATTATGCCATCTAGTGGCAGAAAATTGACCTCCAACAAATCAATATCACACATTTTTTACAGTACAGAGCGTCTTTTTAATTTTAACACAATTTTATGAATTAGGAAATTACTGTATCAATGACTAAAAGATGCAGCCATATCGCTATTAGTTTAATTTTTTTTCCACTTTTATGATAACAAGAGTATGAAAACGTATTATTTAAAAATATATATTATTGTACATTTTATTGTACACAAATGTGCGATTAATCGTGCGTTAACTATTGAAGTGGTGATTAATTACTATTAAAAAAATCTAACCGCCTGACACCACCCCTATTTATTTTTTATTTTATAGAACCACAAAAACATGGTGCAATTGTCAAGGAAGCACATCTGCCACGTTTTAGCGGTTTAGACCATTCAAATTTTGGATTGCTGCAAAACCAGCGTTGGCTGCTGGTTGACAGTTGAAAAAAAAAAAATGCTACTATACAATCACCCCCTTCGTGTATGTGTTGTCTTTTCTATGCACGAGTGGGCCATGAAATTCCATCATTATTATGAGGTCAATTTGGCTGGTCCACACATGAAAAAAAAAAAAAAGAAAAAGGTGCAATCCATTCACACCATTAGTGTGTGTGTGTGTGTGTCTGTTTCCTTGCAATTGAATGAAGTCTCCCAGCAGCCAAAGGCTTGCTCCTTTCCTATTGAATTGCTAACTTGCTCACACTGGATCCAATCAATCGCACCCTGCTGGCAGCCTTTATCTGCGCACTCGCGGCTTAAGCTCGCTGCTGGTATTATTGCTCACGTGTTGAATTCTACTGGCCTCTTAAAGTGTCCTAATGCCCTTAAAGTCCCTGTAACGTACGAATAAATTCGACGAGTGTTGTTAATGACCTTGTAAAATTTGAGTGATTTAAAAAATAAAAAATAAAAAGTGAGGCTTTGAAATTGTGAAAAAACAAACTCCTGCCTTTCTGATTGTGATGTCCTTCCGTCCAATTGGTGTCCAGCTGAGCATCCAGACGCGCTCCGAAGTGCTCCGGCGAGCCGCCAGAAACATGCGGCAGCTGTCCGAGAAGAACAAGAAACGAGGAGGAGGAGGAGGAGGAGGAGGAGCGGCATCAGGAGGCGAGGCGGCCGGCGAGCACGAAGGAGCGCAAGCGGCGGGGATGACTCTGGACGAGGCGCTGGCCCACCTGCGGCAATCGCAGGCCCACCTGGAGACGCTGAGTGTCGACTTTATCGCGTCGCTGCGTGACAGCCAGCAGGTAGTTAAATGCACCTGCCGTATCACTTTCACTTCATTACTTGACTTGTTTTTATTGGGCCACTAATAATATAATATAATGCAGCAACACTGCTATTAACAAAAATAACATGACAAAAGTGACAAAAACAGCATGAGGACAAAATAACATTTTATCTTACTATTTTGTACACTTACATTTGATTACTTTTATTATTATATTTATTTTATGCCCATTTATTTTGTACCATTTTTTTGTCTTAAGTCTATTTTTTATATTCTTTATATTGTTTTATTCTTTATTATTTTATGTCATTATTTTTTAGATATTGTTGAAAATATTACATTTTTAATATTTTAATTATAACTGATGATGAAAATAATCAAATAGAAACATTTCATTTTTTATTCTAAAAATGAATATATTTTTTTAATTTATAAATTAATATAAATGTATTTGAAAAGTCATATTTTTAATACTATATAACAATGTCATGTAATATAATACATATTGTAGAGTGATATTTTTTCTTAAAGTACACTTTTTAAAATAATTCCGTTTTTGGAGACCCTGGTACCGATGAATGACATTTGAGTGTTTTGAGTTGTGAGTGTCATCGCCAAATGAATAGAACTTGCATCTCAAAGCACCACTGTATTTCCTTTTGGGAATTGTTGGAATACTCACACGTATATCGTGACACGCGTGCTGCGGCCAACATGCAAAATCTCTTATCTCTTGTCTCATATGAAGATGAAGAAGATGAAGATGAAGGCCACTGCCACCTCCAGTGTATGTCGTGGCCTTCATTTTGACATTTTTTCCTCCATCGGCTCCATTGTGGATTTTCAACACTTCCACGCTGGAGTGTGTCGGTCACGCTGTTTCTCATTAAGCAACTTCTCCTGCTGTCACCTCCCTGTTGCTTCGTGTGTGCTTGTGCGTGCGTGCGCTGAAGAAGTGAGGTTAGGATTTGGCCAGTGTTGCTATGCGACGGTGAGATCCGGGTAAAAGTCGGTCATTTCTGACTCCCGCACGTTAAACGCATTTAACCCCCGAGTTTCAGTTTTTTTTTTGTTTTTTGTTTTTTTTACATTTCTGTTTACATGCGTCACAATGCAAAATGAGATATGACACCCACAGCGTGAAGCGACCCGGGAGCGATTGTGTCATCACAGGTAGATGAAAAGGATCTCACCATGAAATTGTCCTTTTTGTCAAGATTTGCCTACTTTTGTCTCACCTCGTCTAAACCGCTTTGTTAATATCGGCAGGGAGCGTGCCATGCCGTGCCGTGCGTGTGCGTGCTTCTCGGCCGGCTGACAACAATAAAGTCAAAAGCATCGCATCTGCCATCTGGGCCCGATTGGACCCTTTTCCCCAAGAGACATTTGCGATTTGACTTACAACAAGATGCGAGTGTCGCAGACCAAATGGAACTTCCCAACTCCTCGCCGCTTGCGCTCAGGGCCAAAAACGCTTCTCTTCACTTCAGCGCAATCCGCCACCACAATAGATAATAACGCGGTGAATATCGCCGCTGTGAAAGGCTGTCGTTGCAGCCGGCGGTTTTAACTACCACAAATGTTTGTTTATCCCCTGAAGGGCTTCTATCGCGCCGCTTGCTTGATGGCCTTCATCCAGATAAGTGGAGACAAGTGCATTGTGGGAAGGCGTTGTTGGATTACACCATACTGTATTATAGCTTCTTGCTTCTTGCTCAAGGGTCCCAACTGCGTCCATTTGGGAGAGTGGTGGCACGATTACGTCTCCAACAGCCCCTTTAAGTAAATCCATGTCAAAATGTAACAAAAATTCACGCAATAGCAAAAAGAGCAACAACAACGAAAAATGTTGAGCACATCCATGTTGACTATTTTGTTAGCTAGCTAGTTAGTAGTATTAGCTAGATTGATAGCTAGTTTCCCAGCTAGCACACAAGTTGGTCAACTAGTAAATTCGTCAGCTAACCAGCTCGGTCGGTTGTTTGGTTGGTTAGTGGCTTTACCTAGCTAGCTACTGATATATACATCTGGTTCATGGGTTAGCAACCTTGTAAGTCAGCAAGCAAACTATTTAGCTAGTATGATTAGGTTTATTGCAAGCTACGTAGCTTAACAAACTAGCAAGCTAGCTAGTTAACTCATTGACTCCCAGCCATTTTGACCGAAGCAACCCCGTTTGCTGCCGGCTGTTTTACTGGATTTTGACAAATTTTACAAGGCCTACAGAATATAGTGTTCTCTTGCTATAAAAAAACACACAGCCTTTTTTCTATCTGTTTCTGTTTTGCAGCAATTAGCATTTGGATATACCAAAGTTTCATCATTAGTCACAAATCTGTTAAAAACAGTGGGGAAAACGGCTTTTTGCAACACGGCCCTGGTTGATCTCTTATACTCTGCTGCCACCTGCTGGACGTTTTTTTTTTGTATAACTACCATTGCGTTAAGCAACCTCTTCATGTCAGAAGCTGTATCAAAGCCTTCAATATGCTCTAGCATTAAAAAAACGTAAAAACAAACAAACATATAAATATGTTTTTGGGACCATGGCAATATTTAAAATAGAACGTTTTCATACGTTTTTGGGAGCAAATGACTTAATCGGCTTTCTAACTAGTTGGTTATTTAGTTAGTAATTTAGCTAGTTAATTACTATTATTAACGTGTTAGTTTTTACAGCTAGGTAGCTCTTGAAATGGCAATAAACTAAACTAGTTACGGTTAGTTAGATAGTTAGTTAGTTAGATAGACTCGGCCATTCCCCCCCAAAATTTATTTTCTTCTCTTTACTTTCTATCCGTTCCAGGAGCAGCTGCGGGGCTACAGTCGGCTTTACGATCTGTCCCGCTCCGAGAAGTCCAAGGTCCACGAATTGGCAGTCACCATGGCGACCGATGGCCAGTCTCTCCAGAGCATCCGGCAACTCCTGCATGTTGCCGTCGGACCCCTGGACCTGTCCGTCAAAAGTGTGCTGCAGGACGCTGTGGCCAGAGTGGTCGCTGTGCTTAGGTATTCTGTGGTCTGATTTTGTGATAATATCTCGATGCAGCGCTAATCAGCCATGTAGTTGGTTAGCTAGTCAACCAGCTTTAAACACTTTTCAAAGACTCTCTTTAAAATGCAGTGAAGGTACCAGTTAGGTTAGTCAAGTCATTTAATTGGTTAGTTGGCTGGTTAATTGAACTATATTAGTTGGATATTTAGCTAGCTAGTAGTTAGTAGGATTGGGTAGTTACCTACTATACCTAACAAATTAGTCTTTTCACATACAAATTAGTTTGCATCAACCGCCAGTTTAGATTGAGCTGGCAAACTCGTTTGATGGTCAAACACTAGCAACCTGTGATAGCAAGTGGCCACATGTATAGCAACGAGATAAGAGGTAACCAATTCCACCCAATAATGTGATCATTGTGAGAGTGAGAAGCTAAAAATAACGCAATGATGGTTCTTTTTTTTTTTTTTTTTAATACAACGATTTGCTTGCAGAGCATTTAATTTGGATTGTGTCCCTGAAAGTAAAGCCTTTGATTTCCTTCCGAGTGCTTGTCCCCCCCCCCCCCCCCCGATACGCGTCGTCATTTGCACTTCTTATCGTAATGAGCCCTTATATAAGACCATTGCCATCATTTTATCCTCACTTTTCTGCTTTGTGTGTGTGTGTGTGTGTTTTTTTAGCGGCGACCCCGACGTCCTGACAAACCACACGGCAGCCCTCGGCGTGCTCGAGGCCATCGCGACGGCTGTGCAAAGCAGTGCGCAAAAGGGGTAGGTCGCGCACACGCACACACGCCCATGCATGCACACGCACGCACAGGACTCGATGGACGGCAGCAACACGACATCTTTCCAGCTGCTCCCTTTTGATTGACAATGTCAGAGAGGTGTTAACAGTGTGTGGCATTCTGCTGGTCATACATCCCAAAAATGTGTTGAAAGGATTTTACACGAAAATGTTGCCGTTAGTACACTACAAATTTCGGGGTATTTATGAGGCTAGCTAGCTGTTCAAGTAGCCAACAAAGGAAGGTAGAGCTTGTGTTTTTACTGCAGTTGGTCAGTTAAGCTAGTTATTTGTTTGGTTAACAAAATACAATTGGTCAACAAGCATTTAAATTCAATTCAAGATAGTCAATCAATGTTAGGTAGGTCGGTCGGTTGGTTAGTTGGTCAGTTAGCTGGCTAGTTGGTTGGTTGGTTAAATATAGCAAGTTGGTCAGCAAACAAATATTTAGTTAACAGAAAAAAAAAATCCTTTACTAATACCTTAATAGAAAGTTAGGTAGTTCACAAATTAGTTAGGCATGAGACAAAAATTGTTTCGTAGTAAAAGCCAGCCAGCTTGTTTATCAACCGGGAAACAATTTTGTTAGCTTTGTCGCTTGTAGATTATCTAGTGCTCTACTCAATTAGCTGGCAAACTAGTTAGCTAGCAATCTTTTCTTTTTGTAAACGAGTTAGCTAGCAAACCAACGAGTAGCATGCTTTTAGTTATGGTAGTTGTTGTCTTGCTGGTTAGACTAAGAAAAAAAACTGAAAGCATTTCTTTCTACCAAATTAGCGAGGACACCTTCCAGTTATTTTGAGGAGTGCGTGGACTTGGCGGAGGTCTGTTTTTTGTCCAGACAGACTGTGTGGCAAGCTGTCGGTCACAGGAGCTGACTCGCGGCTCATCTCACTCTTCCAGCGACAGCACGGTGAGCTCCGACGACCTGCTGGCGTGGCTGCGGCCGTTCTGCGGCGACCCGTCGCTGCCGGTGCGCCCTCGCATCGCCGTGCTGCAGATCCTGGAGAGCAACTTCAGCGTGCGAGACGCGGACGTGCGACTCCTGCTGCTCTACAGGACGCAAGCTGTCCTCAAACGCAGCGAGGTAAGCGCGCGCACTTCTCATTACGGGGACTCTCGCCGGAGCGCAGAACTCCTCAAAGGCTTAAAGATGAAAAGGAAATGGACATTCGTTTCTTGCCATTCTAGGAAAAGCGCTATATCGGGCCAGATATCATTTTTTGGTATATTAATGTTCGGGATGTCACAGTCACATATTTTTTTTTACCCCGGTGTCCAAGTCCAAGCCACTGGATTTTGAGTATCTGCACACGGAAGATGACTATGACTTTGGCGTTTGTGAGCTTTAGAATCTCCAGTGAAAAGTTTGGCCATTCATTCTCTTGATTGACTAATTAAGGGTCTGCTTAATTCATGTGTACATGCGCGCTTGGCAGCAGTCGACAGGCGGCCGCGCGGTCCTGTTCGCTTTAGCTGCCAGGCACTTAAAATGAAACGCACACGCGCGGACATGCACAAATGTGCACTGCAGAAGTGAACAGCCAAAAGAAGCAGTTAATTCATCCTTTTTTTCTTTTTTCTTTTTTTTTAAGGACTTTGACTTTCTGCACTCTTTCCCCTCGCTGCTTTCAAAGGTCTTTCAATGTGCACGCAGTCTTTTTGTCGACACATTTGAAAGGTTTAATGTATAACATTTCTGCACTCAGAGTGGATACCCCCCCCCCCCCCCACACACACACATTCCTGCTCATTGCTTAGCAGCTGAGGGTCAGGCCAAAGCCTGCTTCAGATATGTACAGAGACACCCTCGACTCATTGTCATCATTATGATTGCTCGGCATATTTAGAGGGATTAGATGAGTAGTTGTCCACTGGCCAATGGCTACATTATTTTTGCCTCGTTTTTTTGGTATTAGACATATTTTTGCCAGCAAGTAAATTTGTTAATTAACCAGTTGGTTGGTTGGTTGTTAATTAGCTAGTTTGCTTGTTAGTCGGTTATTTTAAAGTTGGACTAGTTGTTCAATTAGCAAACAAATGATCATAGTATCAGAGTCAGCTGGCAAGTTATTAGCATACAATATAGCTAGTTGTTTAGTATTAGCATGCTGGTCTCATGTGTTGAACGAGTTAGTTAGCCAGTTGTGCAATTTGCTGAATTCAGCTCACAACATAGTGGTGAACTATTTATTCATTAAAAACAATATTAATTTCAATAAAATGTTCTATCACATTAACATATATTTTTTTAATATAATCACTATGAGACAAACGCTAATTATATGACTTAGCTTGTTTCCCTCTTCTTTGCTTTACTTCTTGCTAGCCGCTCTTGTTAGCCACTCCAGCGAGTTCTTGCTAGCTTGCTCTTGCTAGCTCGCTCACTCCAAATAATAATTGTTAGTAATTGGTGGTACCGAAGTCCGCTTGCTTCAAAATCGTTGCATTCGATTAGCTCGCCACTCGACGGCACTAAATTCTAAACACGTTACCTTTAAGTTAAATTAATTAACTCGTTAGAAGTGTCAGTCAGCTCACAAACTAGTTAGCTCAATAGTGTTTTGTTCGCTCACAAACTAATAACTAGGATTCTGCAAAAATAGTTTACTATGAACATACGTGTAGTTAGTTAGCAAACTGCAATGAATTACAAGGATTAGCCCAAAGTAGTTAAGTCTTCGCTTGCTGGTTACAGACTTAGTAAACAAATTAGCAAACAAAGCGAGACAGTCCGAAAGATGGGAAGAAGGAGCCACTTTGATGCATCGTCAGGAAAAACGACACGCCGGCATTTAGCATTTAGCTCGCGGCGAGGTGAAGCCTGGCATGGATTTTTTGACTTGATCCGGAATGATTAGTCATAACCACCGACAGTTAAAATGTCACCCCTGTCAAGAAGGGAGCGTCTGTTTCCTGCGTAAGCGTAGCATGCGCGTGCGCTAATCCATATCGCGCGTCACGTGTGGCCTTTTGCTCTCGACACAACAATTTACTTTATTTGTTTGTGACATTTGGCAGACAAAAAAAGTGACATGAATGCAGATTCTGCAAGCAGCGTGAATGCTCGCTTTGCGCCTGCTTGAAAAGACCAATTTGCATAATTACCTCCACCAAGGAGGATTTCATTTTCATTTGATACCAAAAAAAAAAAAAAATAATGTATTTGTACAAACGTTATCGGCAAAACATGCTCTTGTACGGAACTATAATGTGAAAGAACCCGAGCGAGCTAAGCGACGTCTTCCCGGCTGGCCAGATAAATAATCAATGTGATGGAGGCGAGGCCGCTCTGAGCAGGTCACAGGTCGCGATAGCTCGTCCTTAAACTGCCCTTTCGCTTATTTTGAGCAGACTTCATTCACGACCTTCAGGGGGGGCTTCTGCAGCCAACACTTGATTTAGTTTTTAAAGCTCATAGCCTGGAGAGACGGCCTCATGTCATTTCGCCGGTGCCCGACGTGGATGATTCAGTCTGCAAAATAAAAAACAGGAGGAGGCGCAATAAAACGAGAGCAGTCTGATGAGGAAGTTGAAGTTAGGCGAAAACGGCGGCCCGAGGATGAGGTGAAATCATCCGAGTGGGAAGAACAAAGTGGGATGTGTTGGATGGGGAACGCTGGTTTGTTGTAAGCTAAATTGGAAAGCTGACTGCGTATGTACTCAACCCAAGACGGGTTTGGCAAGTCAACGGTTTCAGCTGGTCCAACCATTTGCAGGGTCACAGTTTTAAATAAAATATGAAGACATAATCTCACAATCAGTGGACCTAGTATAGAGCCTTGTGGAACACCACATCTATCTATCTATCTATCTATCTATCTATCTATCTATCTATCTATCTATCTATCTATCTATCTATCTATCTATCTATCTAGGATGGATGGATGAATAGATGGATAATGGTGGTGTTCTACAAGGCTCTATACCAGGTCCACTGATTGTGAGATTTTATAGATAGATAGATGGATGGATGGACAGATAGATAGGATAAGAATAAGAGACATTAGCTAGCTAGCTGTCTGTCTGTCTGCAAATTTTTACCCACATTGTTCTCCTCGCCGATCGGATCCTGGTCGTAAGTAATTGCACGTGTTTGCGTTCACGTGTCGTCGCTTGCAGCGTTCCTTTTTTCTCTTTGACCTTTTTCTTGCTAATGGAATATTCATGGGATACACCCCCATTTCCCCCACCCCCGAATGTCGCATGCATGATGAAGGACAGGGCCGAGGCTGGCTGCAAATGGGCTTAATATTAAAATATACTGTACGTAGGTGTGTGTGTGTGTGTGTTTAATATTGATATTTTAGGGCTGAACTTTCTTGTCAAGCAGATGTGTGTGTGTGTAGATGGGCTCAATTTGTTTTTGTCTTCTCATTTCATTTAACCTCGAGGTCCACACTTTGCAACCCCTCCACTTCTTTCGCCAGCCCAAACTCAAGCCGCTTTTCCCATTCTGTAGTAATTGTCAGTAATCTGACCAAAAAGCAGTGAAAAATCGTTTGTTGTGAAAAAAAAAAAGCACCAAAAAAAACCTTCCCCACTGCAAGATGAGGTGCCGCTCAATTTAAAAGTAGAAAGTAGGAGACAGGATACTTTACATGCGCACTATGTGATCGAGTGCGTGTTCTCATCTCCACTCTTTGAATTGGTGATAAACCGCCCGAACGCAACATCCCGCTTTTTGCCCTTTCCTTGTTTGCGTCTCATTTTGTCTCTTATCGTCTTTTTCTTTTTTTTTTGTCTTTAAATCCTCGACATTGCTCTCTCTCTCTCTCTCTCTCTCCCGCCCGTTCTCTTTCTCTCGTGCAAAGTGCGCGACCTCTACGACTTCATTCCCGGCCGCCGCTCGGGACATTAGCTGCAGCGGGTCGATGAATATTAATGAGCTCGCAGAAAGGCCCAAGACGCCGCCGCTCCCCGGTCGAGATGCACTGACAAGCCCAAATGCTGCCTCCTGACGCTGACGCTCTCTCGGGTCAAGGACAAGGAGATAAAGCCGCAACTTTTAAGCGATGATCAAGGTAGACTACTGTGTGTTGTTCACATAAGACGATTAAAGACCCTGTAAAGTGAATTCAGAATAGATATTTATTTTTAAATACATTAGAAATGCATTACTGAAAAGTAGGGCTGCTCGATTTATGAAGAAAATATTCCTCCCGATTCCCGATTAATTTGGTACGATCACGATTAGGATAATCATTTGGTTTTTTTTGGTACGATGCAAAATGTAAAAAAAATGAATACAATACTTAAATAATAATGAATAAATAATAATAATGAGTAAGTAATAAAATAAAATAAAATAAAATTTCTTTGAAACACTATAATTATGCAACATGTATTAAATTAGTCATTTTAAAATAAAAAAAGGTGCAAATATATAAATTTAAACAACTCCAAATTAATATTAATCATCTTTAGAGTTGTCAAAATGTTTTGTAGTTTTTTATTTGTTGTTGTCGTATGTTTATTATTGTTATTGTTTTTATTCTTTTTCATGTTCAAATAAACTCAAACTGAAACTCAAAATTAATCGAGTAATTGACAAGTAATCGATTATCAAATTATTCAACATCTTTTTTAATAATCGTTTGGAGGCTTTTTTTAAATTAATTTTTTAAATGTCCAAATCCTCTGATTTCAACATATCAACAATAATTGTTGACTGATTTTTGTAGTCCTTCATGAAGGAAGACTGATTATCTTCTGTGTTTAATCAAAATAAGACATTTGCAAACATCAGTTTTTACTTTGGAAAACAATGACCGAACCGGTAACATAGTACTTAATAGTACTTGGTTAATAAACAGTCGTCAGGGAAGGGAAATACTTTTGTTATACACTTTAATGCAAAATTAAAATTAATCCAATTAAATGATTAATCGATTGAATAATCAATAGATTCATTGATTCCTGTCAAAAAGTACTTTTTGGATTGTATTTAAATGAGTTGAACTTGATGCTAATGTCTTTATTTTCTCAATTGAAACGCGGCATACGTTTAGCGAAAGGAAATACTCTTTTCCAAATTTGCAATCGTTTCAGCATCCACTTCATTAACATTCAGGTGACGTTGGAGAATTATTTGAAGTAATGACACATAATGGCATCCAGCCTCCCAACGTGTAATTAAGCCATGAGTTATGTAAATTTGCTGTAGATAACTATCATTAATTCTTCAAGCATCTTCTTTATTTGTCCCGACTCCACCTCAAACAATAAAACTCCCGTCTTGATTTTATATTCAGCGTTTTAATTTCTGGCAGCCGCCTCATTAGCATGCGCACTTTCATCCCACTTTGCTCGTTTAACATCGCACAACGCTGCACATCCTCGGGGTACGCGCCAAATTAGTGCTCGGACGAAGGGGGGGGAAAAATAATAAAGGGCAGCAAGACACTGAATCTTTTCTTAATTTTCTCTCCTCAGCACTTTGAGAGCATTAGTATGCATTTAAACAAGACGTAGTGTGCATTTTTTCCCCCACAATTTAAGAATATTTCTGTGGCAACTCGTTTCCATTTACAGCTGAGCCAATGGCGAGTCCAGCGCTTGTTGCCGTGGCAACCGAGGGCGGAGCTACTGTATTAGTAAAACAGTGGTGCCTCACGAATACAAGTTGACAATGCGTGTAACTCAGAACACTCGTTTTTCCAAATCATGTTTCCAATTTGACACCGCGACTATCAATGCTAATCTTAAACCCAACAGTAGCGTTTTCCATCGTGTGTTAGCATTAAGCTACCGGGACCATTCTGAACTCAAGGCAGCGCTCATATCTCAAGTTTGTGCTCACAAAAGCTATTACGTATCAGTCAGATAACTCAAAATTCACTCGGTTGTTTCATTTCACAAAGCGCCCCCCACATTTTTTTTAATATATATATATATAAAAGCAATTATAAAGTTAATTTTCCATAACAAAGAAGTTAATCATTTTTAATACTCAGACTGATAAATAATAAAACACTCAGCCTTAACAATTCTTGGAAAATATCGCCTAGTGGGAAAATGATGGTAATAAAGGGAAGAGGCTTCGGGATAAAGCCCTGCGGCACACCGGTGCAAACAGTGGGGAGGTGTGGGATGGAGCAAGTTGAAGGAATGTGATTGTGGCAAAAAAAAAAGTGACAATTAAAAAGCAAAAAACAGACAGATTTAAGTTTAATAATAAAACAAAGTTTTTTCATCTAACATCAAGAACATTTGCCAACATTTTTTTTTGGGGGGGGGGGCAGTTGTGCAGTCATTTTTTATTTTAAGTTCCATTTTTCACAACTCCAACATCTCATTATAAAAACGAATAATAACAAAACGAGCATTGATTTAACATCTCAAATTGACCGAAGTCATCCACAGGGAGCCTCATTAGCGTGTTAGCGCTTAGCACGCTACATTAGAAACACCTCAAATGTGGCAACTGCCCAGCCTTGATGTACACGTTGGCATTTCGCCGCACAGCATGGCATTCTTTATTAAGCCGTGTGCGCGGCTTTCATGTTAAAAGATGAAAAAAAAAATTATTAAAACATTTTATGTGCAGAAGGCAATTTTCAAAGGTATCTGACAGCTTGGGTGTCACCGCGTTTATTTAGCGAGGCTTTTATGCCTTGGGGGAGGTAGTCAAGGCGACATATGGAAGAAATCCGTTTATTGAAGCGCCCGTGTCAGTGATGGTTTTTGATTGTGTGTGTCCACCTCCACGAGCTTGCTTTGTTGTGCTCCGTGTGGGTGTGTGCGCTCGAATGTGTGCTTGAATAGATGGAAAGAAACCTCATGCAAGTATCTCTCACGGGAAAACGCATGGCGGTGTAGTCACACGCGGAAATTAAAATTTATAGTAAAATTATGAGGAAAAGTCAAGTTTTTTTATTTACCCAATCCCATCCTATATTTGTGGATTTTTTTCCCCTTGATTTTTCTCTCATGGTAATTATAGGGTAGTATTCGCAGATTAAAACAATTAAATAATGATTTGTGTACTCTAGTGGTGCATCATTATTAACTCATTCACTGCCATTAACGGCTATAGACGTCAAAAAATCATTTGAACTATTCATATTAGTTTAACGTTTTTTTTTCCACTTTTGTGAACAAGAGTATGAAAACCTAGAAAAAAAATATTGTACATTTAGAACAGATGTAAAATTTGTGATTAATCGTGAGTTAACTATTGAAGTCATGCGATTAATTACAATTTCAAAAAATTATCGCCTGACGCCCCTCATTTTTTAATAATATTTTCCCCCCCAAAAAACAAAGATTATTTTAAAAAAATCTAGGTTTTCATACTCTTGTTAACAAAAGTGGGGAAAAAATGTTAAACTAATAGAAATAGTTCAAATGAATATTTTATTTTTCTTTTTTTTTCTTTTCTGGAGAGCTCAGTTCATTCGGTAATTTTACCGATTTGACATGTCATCATCATTGCTCTTTTTTTTTTTAAATATTTTTAAAAAATATTTTTTTTATACATTTTTATTTTGTATGTGGGTGTGTATGTGCGTGCGTGTGAGTGTGTATGCATTAGTTCACCTAAAACCTATTTTAAAAATCCCATACCGTTCACTTAAGCCGAACACTTCAGAATCCAGCCAGAGTCTTGAGGCCGTCAGGAGACCCGAGGAAGGACCAAAGAAAGGAAAGTGAAATCCAGCACCGACCAGACAAGGATGGAAGGGGCCATAATGAATTTTTGACGCTTATAGGCGTCAATGGCAGTGAATGAGTTAAAAATAAAGTTTGTCATGCTTGAGTAATCTTGACATAATTTGTGTGTGCGTGTCGTTGAGGGTTGATAACGGCGTCCAATCAGTGAAGGCCATGAGAGGTGTATGGAGATGAGAGCAAAGATACAAAATGTTCAACTAAAACGGTATTATTTTGTTCACCATCTCAATGCAAACCGAATAGTCATGCAAATGGAAATGAGCAATCAGAACTTCCAGTAATACTCGGTGGCATATTTTCGCTCTACTCTGTCTAAATTCCAACTTGTGTGTATACAAAAAATATACATCCGGAGGCTCTGCCGTGTTCATTTGGCGTCGCCGTATAAATGACACACGCCGGCGGTCGCGTGGCGTCCATTTTCCCAAAAGGAGACAAAGTGGTGTGACGCTAAACGAGTGCTATTAAAGACTGGGGCCAGACTGAGGAGGCGTTAATTATCCATTAGAGCAGCGTGTGGTCCGGAGGAACACCATTAGCAATGAATGAAGCGCACCGCATTTTCCCCCTTCAGCGTTAAGTAAAGATAAATGATGGTACACTTCAAGAAAGGGGAGCTCTTTTTGCTAATAAACTCCTTGATGAATGGACTATGATATCCATTTCCCTCATAAAGTCTCGCCGCCTACACTATGTGGCAACTTCAATGATGATTACATCACCTGCCTCTACCCGCTTGCTTTTTTTTTTTTAAACTTCAATTACATTAGCTTACCTAGCGCCGACCTGCATAATAACCTAGCTAACTTGCTAGCTTCCTTGCTACCAACTCTACCTGCTTAAGCTGTCTTGACTGACCGATCGACTTTACCTACCGAACTACAAACCAACTTTCCTACCTACCTACGAATGTATAGATCACACCTACCATTTCCTCGAGCTAACTAGCTAAACACATAACCAACCGTCATCCCATCTATTGACTTACTAACGTGAACATGGCGAGCTACTCATATACTGTATCTACCGATCTATACACAAACTTATGTAGCCACCTACAATTCCAGTTACCGACCTACAAACCTGGCTGGCTAGCGAGTTATCTAGCTAGCTAACTGGCTAGCTAGCCATATCCTGTTTCTACCAATCTATACACAAATATATGTAGCCACCTACAATTCCAGTTACCTACCTACAAACCTGGCTGGCTAGCTAGTTATCTAGCTAGCTAACTGGCTAGCTAGCCATATCCTGTTTCTACCAATCTATACACAAATATATGTAGCCACCTACAATTCCAGTTACCTACCTACAAACCTGGCTGGCTAGCTAGTTATCTAGCTAGCTAACTGGCTAGCTAGCCATATCCTGTTTCTACCAATCTATACACAAATATATGTAGCCACCTACAATTCCAGTTACCTACCTACAAACCTGGCTGGCTAGCTAGTTATCTAGCTAGCTAACTGGCTAGCTAGCCATATCCTGTTTCTACCAATCTATACACAAATATATGTAGCCACCTAGACTTCCAGTTACCTACCTCCAAACCTTGCTAGCGAACTAGTTATCTAGCTAGCCACCTACCATCCCATCCACCTACTTACATGGGAATACTGTATAGCTAACCATATATCTACCTACCAAACTTAGTCAGGTCTCTAAATATTGGCACATGGACACAGTTGTCATCTTTTGCTTTTGTCCTCCAATTAAAGCTAAGTGTTCGTTTCATTTCAAATCCATTGTGGCGAAGTTTTGAGGGGAAAAAAAAAGATGAGAATTGTCCATGTGCCGATATTTATGCACCTGACCGTATATCGTCACAGACCATAATATTCCGCAGGTCAGTCGAAATGCCGGAAAATGTCTGGCAATATGTAAAACTCTGCTTTGAAAAGGTCTGGCGGTGAATGATTTAATCACACGTGGAAGCCTGACGGAGCTCGGGCTACCTGCGCAAGGCAACACTTTGCCACTTTTTCATTTTCTTCCCAGACAGAAATCACTCTGAGAATTATTAAATGGCAGCAGAAGACCGAAATTAATGACTGCGCTCACGTCCTCTCCTGCTTTCACTTCTGCCACCATTCAAACTCGCGCTTCTCATAATGGCGCCTAATGAATAGCTTTCGCCAGATGGGCGTACATTTTATTGATAAAAGTATTAGGACACCTGGCCATTACGCGCACAAAAAAATATGTTGGAATCATTTGGATGGTTTTTAGATTTCACACTTTTTTGCTATCATTTTCAAATCAATGGAAACGCTTTGCTGTGTTTTGTGTTGTGACGGAAGGGGCCATAATAGTCCCAACTCAGATGATGTTTTTCTCCCAATATTACTTGCCTCCATTATGTGCATTGCGTTTTCATCGGAAGAATGACTGCTTTCTATGAGACTTTAGAGAGGAAGAAGACATTCAATTTGGTGTCGTGCAAGATAAAGCTTTTCAGTTTTTCCCCTCAACCGATTGCAACATTTTACAACATTTTCTCAAATACAGTCCCTTGAGTTTTGTGTTAATCAGAGCTGGTAAACCCAGGTCCAGAAAGTAAAAACCCTTCCGCAGTTTGGCTTTAGCCATTTGTGCTAGCGAGCTAGCTCCCTAGCAGGTAAATGAGCACTGTTAGAGTAGACAATATTAAGTATTGTACTCTTTGCGTGTTCAATTAACTGAATGGTGAGATCCTGGTGAAGAAGTCCCTTTGCAAAGGTAAATAATTATCAGAAGCTTCTGATGACAAAAGGCTGATGACACTGAAGCCGTGTTCTATTAGGTTCTGTCTCCGGCTCTCCGTCACATCCTTATTTATTAAAAAGTGGGCGAATATGAAATGTCTCTACCTATTAGCCTACAGTACATTTGGTTACAACTTAGTAAATACAAGAGAATCTGTTCCCATAGGTATAAATTAGATTAGAGAAAAACAATAATAATAAGCCTGTGACTCCCTTCTTCCGACCGGCAGAGACCGGCCCTCCCATTAAAGATAGCAAATGTACAAACCCGTTGCCCTTTCTCTCATGAAAGTAACACAGATAAGAATACAATTCTATTTATTGAGCCATATTGCTATAACTAAATCCAAAACGGCTAAAATATAAATTGAAACTAAAAAACAATGTTAATAACTCATCAGCACCCATGGAGCTAGCTAGGGAGCTAGCTAGCTAGCTAGCTAGCTAGCACCTGGGGCTAAAGCCAAACTGTGGCAGGGTTTCTGGACTTGGATATATGACAATGTATGATGATGGGGCGGCATGGCTCAGTGGTAGAGTGTTTTGTCTCCCAACCCCGTTGGCCCTTGTGACCATGTACATTTTGTTGACGATTGATTCTCCTCCCCGCCGCCGGTCCAGGCGCAGATAGAAGACGTGGAGAACGAAGAGAAGCGCTACAGCCTCTTCCTGGAGCTTTTGGAGGCGGCGCGCCAGTGGGAGGACTTCCAGACGCTCATCTTGCTGCTGCAAGCTTGGCCGCCCATGTTGCAAGAAGACGTGTAAGTCCACTTAATGACTTCTTCTGTGGTGTTCTTTTAATCCGGCCTACCAGGTGTTTGCGTGACCAAGAATCTGAGTTTATTTGTTGGATTAATTTAGCATCCCCCCCTCTAGTAGTAAAATGTATTTTTTAGTTCTAAATAACATGATTTTAAACTATATTTTATACTTTATTTTTTCCCGTTCATTTTAAACTCCAAATTTAAACTCCAAATTTAAACTCCAAATTTAAACTCCAAATTTAAACTCCAAATTTAAACTCCAAATTTAAACTCCAAATTTAAACTCCAAATTTAAACTCCAAATTTAAACTCCAAATTTAAACTCCAAATTTACCTACCGGTATAAAGTGTTATTTCTTGTGGCTGACGGGCAAAGTACGAGCCGCAGACCGCAGCTGGTGCAAACTTTATTTTCGGGAGGTGGGTGCGTGGGGGCTCCGTGCAACATCTGGCGTGTCTCAGCCATGCTTGCTTGCATTAGCGATGGCTCCGTAATGACGTCCCTCTCCAACTCTGCTGACGACTCCACCGTGGGAGTTTATCCCGCCGGCTCCTTCGTAGCACGTATAAAAAAAATGGACTCTGATGAGAATCAGTGTGGATGCTAATCAACTATTTCGTATGGTGTTGAATAACGTAACGCTCATTATTGATGTTCAGTATGATATAATGTGGTATGTGAAATTTAGCATGGCATGCGTAGAGTCTCTTGTACGAGTATTTAAAACAATTACACAGCTTTGTCTTCCGCTAGCTTAATGCTAACGCACGATGCAAAACACCATAGATGGGCTAACGAGTAGCATTAATATTCACAGTGTTGTGATTAAATATAAACAGATAATAGAACAATAGTCACTGAGAGATTTTCTTTATCCTCTGCGAAAAATTGATAGTTGTGAAAGTCTTCTTTGTTTGTCTTCGTGTTATTCTGTTAAGTCACACACCAGAATGAATTAATCATAACACAAACTGGTTCATTCTTTACATTCTAGTTAATTATCTCGC
The DNA here is from genome assembly GCF_054856555.1 of Leptonotus elevatus. NCBI lineage: Eukaryota > Metazoa > Chordata > Actinopteri > Syngnathiformes > Syngnathidae > Leptonotus > Leptonotus elevatus. The sequence goes on along the minus strand of NC_141256.1, from coordinate 15,445,885 downwards.
CATCAGTTGACCCAAGCTTAAAATAGAAGTCAACCTTAAACATTTCTTGACAATGAAATGTTATATGTGACATCACTTGTCTAAACATGACATTCTAATTAATATTGCATTTGTGGAATATGAGTTAAGCAGCAAAATCCAGCCGTTTTTATCCATCTCAGGGGGCGGCCATTTTACCACTTGCTGCCAACTGAAGATGACATCACAGTTAAGGCTCAGGCGACGACCAATCACAGCTCACCGGTTTTCTGAAGCTGCGCTGTGATTGGTTGTTACCTGAGACCTGAGCAACGTTGATGTCATCTTCAGTTGACAGCGAGGGGCAAAATGGCCGCCACCTTAGATGGATAAAAATGGCTGGATTTTGCTGCTTAAATCATATTCCACGAAGGAAATATTAACCAGAGTACTAAATAACATTTTGGGGTTGACTTTCTCATTAAGCACAACTTTCATCAACATTCGGATGATAATTCCGATATACAGTAACTCGGAGTCATCCTCATTTTTTGCCGATGGCTTTTTGTTGTGGCTCCTCCCTTGTCGCCCTGAAATCCCAGCAAGTGGATGTTTGTAACTTGGCTTGAGGATGCTTCAATGTTGCCTCTCGTGGGCCTTCACTCGTTGCCCTGGAACGCGCTCGGAGGCGTTAACGTCACACGACGAAACTCCTCCACTCATGACTCAGCTCTTAATCCCGTCTGTGCACTCCGAGGAGATTTGCTCGGAGCACTTCGGGAGGCTATGTTCTTTTTTTTTTTTTTCTTCTTCTTTTTTTTTCTCTTGTTTTTATGGAGTCTCACATCTTGTTCTTTTGCGGGTTCTCGCTCAGTCGCAATTTACCCCCCCTGACAAATAAGTTAGCTAGCTCGCTACCTAATAGCGTATGTAATATCATGTTCATGTAATGGGTGCTCCCTCGGTGTTAAATGAGTTTCTACATTTTTGGCTCCACTTTTCATCCTGATTCCCCATAAAAGCTCATGTTTTCTTCCTCGCACCCCCGCCGGCGTTCATGGAAATCACTTTGTTAGATTCGATAGTGTCCTGCTCGCAAACAAACAGCAATAAAAACAATTTTTTTAATGTCCTCGGCGTAGATAATAATCCCCGTTCCTCCCGCTTAATTAGGACCCACTTTGCCGCCGGAACGTGACACTAGATTTGAAATGAATTCATGACACAATCCCGAGGATTCATCAGCCACCGGCAACACCATCTTCCTGCTGAGATGCGTTTCAGCAGGTGTTAGCCATGCTAATCGCACCTGTGACTTTGCCTGTGTTGATTATTGGCGGCGGCGGCGCACAAACTCAAAATGCATTTTCATCCCCCTTCATATGTGTATAATGAGGCCTGTGTGCTATCATGCTAACGTCGCTATTAGCCAGCTGTCGGCTCCCCGTTGTGCTAATGGTAATGCTGGATCTAAAAAGCAGCATCTGTGAAATCCAAGCAACACTTTACAGCTATTCTCTATAATACTTTTTTTTTGGGGGGGGTCATGTCGTCATCCGAAGAGGTTGGGGGGAAAAAATGGAACCAACCTGTTTTTTAACAGAGGACGGAACAGAATGCACAGATATCTGTTTTTTTATTCAATTTTTTTTAATTTCAATTTAAATATTTATATTTAGGGGGCAAAAGTAAAAAAGTAAAAAAAAAAAATGCTCATGTAAAGTGCAGTGCTGCTCATACACCGTATTGATGTTTTTATTAATAAATAAATATAATTGGAGATCTTTAACGTTTCTTTAACGGGTATTGATTGGCCTTGGTGGGAGCTATTGGCTTCCTTATCTGAGGAAGAAATAGTTGGTCGAGAGTCTAAAGGAGATCAATTAATGCTCACCTGTGCTGGAAGAATCCTGGTGGTCAGACGTGGTCAAAATCCAACAGCCAAGGTCATCAGGTTCAACACAATGGCCGGTAAACAACAAATTCTGCCTTTACAAAGTTAATGACGACCATCTTTTTTGGGGTTTTTTTTTTGGCTTGGCCTGCCGACCACCCAATTGATTTGATCCAAAAGTGTATTACTGGCTTTTTATTGTATTATGGATGTTTAAATTGTTTAGCACCTTGAAATGTATTTTAATGTGTAAAAAGGTGCTATAAAAATAAAGTTTGATTGATTGATTGATTGATTATGCTGTGCGCGTGTAGCAAATAATCCAATTCTGTTGTGCCCTCACTTCCTGTCTGCAGGGCCACATCCGAGCGTAACCCCTGGGTTCTGCTGACTTCAGCAATGCTGACCCGCTGCCAGGGGCCCGAGGTGGAGGTGGACCTGGGTCAGCAGGTGGTGACCATGGTGCGATCCCTCTACAACACCAAACACAAGCTCCCGGCACAGGTGAAACCTCATGGAATACATGATTTGCTTTGATTGGTCACTTGTTGCCGGGCACACTTGGGCAAGATGATCCGTAGCCGATATCACACAAAAACCTTAAAAATAAATACAAGAAAATCCCTTTCTCCAAATTACATCATCCAATTTTCTAAATTCTTGATATATTCTACTTAGGTTGAAATCGGCGTTCAACCAGATTTTTGGTAAATCTGACAATATAGCGACTCGTCAATGTCACACTCTAAACATTGTGGAGTAGCACATCTGACAAATCAGCTAGCGGTCAACCACTATAACGCACTACTGATTTGTATTCAGCGCCGCCTCGCAATGTGGGCAACCTGCAGCTTACCGTTAGCGTCGGCCCGGCGCTGCTTCTCTCATGACCTCCTCGAGGTGCTAGCTGACCCGTCGCTATACAATACCCCGCTAATGATATTCACGACCGTCCGAGCTGAACGGCGCTCTGTACATCAAGCGGCGGCTGACCGTGATATTAGTTTAGCGCTAATGCTATTCAGCTCGAGAAGGCGAGCGTCTGCCGAGCGGCTGTCTGATATTATAGCGTTGGAAAAGTGTGGGTGGGGGTGCGAAGGGGAGGGAGCGGGGGGGCCACGTTTTACTGTGTTCCGCTTTAATTTGAATGCGGCAGAATGAAACCAGCAGAGCAGAGGAGTCAGATTGCATTGTAATAGCCATATATTACTTGCGGCGATGGCGGCGGCACACGATGTGCTCAGGCGCACTGGAGACCTTCTTAAAGGCATTATGGACCACAGTGGCTATTCAGCGTGCATTTTTCTTTTACCGTCCTTTTGATTAAATTTCCCTGGCGTTTGCCGCATTTTTATACAACCCACAAGTGTTATTAGATGACTTCAATGAGGAAAAAATAATTAAACCCCATGCTATTATTGGCGGACTTGCACTAGTCGGGTAGCTAAATACCTTATTAGCTAGATGGGTAGGTAGATAGCTAACGTTGCTTTCAGTTAGCTCATTAATTTGATATGTAAATAGGTCGTACCTGGGGATTTCCCCAACTTAATCCCCCTCTTATTAGTACCACTCTCATAATTTTTCGACATAAACACAATATAATATAATACAAACACTATAATACATGGTCTGGAGCCATTTATGACCACCGTGTATCTGATAACGTGACAAAAACAATACGACTCATAATCACTAGAGATGCCGATTGTTAATTGTTTGTAATGTCGAAATTGGCTGTAACAAATTCCACTCTGTTAATTAGCTGTTAAAAAATCTCAATTAGCTAATAAGCGAATTGTCTAATTTAAGGCAGTAAACTAGCTAATTAGATGCGTGGTACGTACTTACATAGTTAGCATGCTAAGCTTGTAGGTTGGTAGCTAATTTGCTAGCTAGTTGTCCGTTTCCGCTAATAGGTAGCTATCTCAGTTATGATTGAAGGTAGTGAAGTTGATAAGGTTAGTGGATAGTTGGGCAGCTGTTCTCGGATTGCTATAAAATTGGATGTTTTTTCATCTTTTCTTTTCATCTTTTATTATATTTGGCAGCCGTTGGTGACACAATACTTGGGAGTGAATTATACTGCAATCTTTTATACCTTGGCTTTAATACGTTTTCCTCAACTTCAACCCTCTGGTTTATCGGCTCTGCTCCATTTCGAAGCCTTTATCCACTTTTCATCTTTGTGCGTCCGTCCGCCCGCCAGTGCGTCCGAAGTGTGGCCCAACTGCTGCAGCCCAGCCGCCAGCAGCCCGCGCTCAAGCTAATGGCCGAGAGCGGCGACGCCGAGCTACTGCAGCTAACCCTGGATCAAGTCAACGGCATGGCCGCGGTGAGCTCCACTTAACACACGAAACACTTTGGATCGCATCCAAAGCGGATGGCAGTACATGCTCGTTTATTGGAGGTAGGCGTTTTTTCGTTATCCTAAGTGAACTCATATGATATGATATGATATATAAGTCTATTTGAAGGGTGGCCCGTATTTTTGGGAGTAACACTGGAAGTTGAAAGCAATGAAGAAGATAAAATAATTGAGAGAGGCATTTAATTTTCTAATTTGATTAATATGGGTGTGGAATCTATTCGTGGAGTATATCAAAAACTATGCAGTGGAAGTTGCAACCAACAAACTCTTTTAGGGAAGTGTACTAATTGGAATATTTAATCTATTCGGAGGTGGCCCTTATTTTTTAAAAGTGTATAGAAAAAAACTACACTGGAAGTTGCAGTTAACAACAAAAAAATGTTTGAGGAAGGTGTTCAATTTTTTGAAGTGGACTACTTGGGGTTTACAATTTATTCAAGAGCCGGTCCTTATTTTGCCTGTATATCAAATAGTAGACTGGAAGTTGCAAGCAACAACAAAAAATTATTGAAGTGAGGCGTTAAATTTTTCAAGTGGCTTAATTGGGGTATGGGGTCTACAATTTTTATTACTCTAATTTGGGCAAGAAATCTTCAAATCAAGGAACACTTTTTTTTCATTTTTAGGATTGTATATCAACAACTGCCGAAGTTACAACCCAACAAAAAGGCGTTTAATTTTCATAGCTGGCTTAATCTGGTCACAGAACGTACTAATCAGAGCTTCGTCCGTTTGCGGGTCATCCAACCATTTTTCGGCGGTTACGTCACATCGCACACGACCGACCAGAATCCACAATGAGACGTCTTTTGCGATGCGAACGTACTTGTACACCTGAGCAGCATTGATGCACTTGACGCCACTGATCTCGTTGAGTATGTCAGATAAGCAGCTCATCAGCGGAGCCTCTGCGGGCCACTCGGCTCTCTCCCGATCTGATAAAGCGCTCGTCGGCAAGCGGGGGCCACGCGGGCCTTCCTTTTGTGCTGTTATCCGGTAAAAGCGGGGGCTAAGGCTCACCAGTCAAGGTGCGGAAACCTGCTTTAACTTTAATGAAACCGCACTGAGCTCCTATGTACATCTCACACACACACACACACGCGCGCGCGTGCATGCGTGTGCATTTTTTTTCAGCTTGCAGACCTGAATGAGGGGGGAGGGGAAACGTTTTTTTAAAAAGAAAGCTCGGCGGCTCCTGAACTGGTCTTTTTTTCCGTTAGACTTGGTGAAGCAGCATGTGGTTAATTGACATTGCACGCCTTGTTCCTATTGTGCACGATTGTGCGTTTGCGATCACAATGTGCGTCATACAGCAAATGTCGCCGCGACATTCGTTGCCGCCGGCGTGCTTCCCTTTTTCAATTAGGCCTCACCCTTAACGCGCTTTTGTTTTTCCTGCGCCATAACAAGCAAAAGTGAATTAGCCAAGACTTTGCTGAATGTCACTCTTAATTCACCTGCCTCTTCATATCTGCATAAGCAAGCCCCGAGGTTTCATTTGCTCCCACCGCAGCATAAACGGATCCATTTGACAACGCGGCGTTACTCGCCGTGACTTGACAGCCGTTATCGTTCGTCCCGTCGCCCCAATAAGCGCACGATTTATTTTCTTTACAAAAAAGCGAGCGATACCCCCCCCCCCCTCGAGATCGCGCTTGTACCAAGTTTAATTCCCGGAGATTAGAAAATGTCATTAAAACGGCGCGCGAAAAGTCTCTTGACACGGTTATTGAAATGAGCGGCGTTGGTGAGACGCTCAGTCTGGCTGGAGACGTAAATAAAGAACAGAAGCGTCAAAACAGATTTAGAATGTGCGACTACTACTTTTATGGCGCTGCTGTATGTGAAAATGGAAGAAAATATGCAGTTGGGGACCACAGCGTTGTTTGTCAAGTATTTGAGAGGCCTGTCTCAATACTTGATTCAAAATAGTGTATGTTTGTGCTTATTTATGTGCTGTTCCAGAAAAGAGCTGAAAAAGCAAGCAATTTAGCAAGCAAAAAAAGAAGCCAAGCAGAGACCAATGAAGAAGAATGAAAATATTCTACAACTTTTCATAGAGGATAAAAAAATATATATTTGTGCGAGCATAGAGTTGGGTAAAAAAAAAATCCATCTACGGGTCAAAAATGGACCGATCCTCTACTTTGAATCAAGAAATGTGTCTTTTAGCGTGAAACAACTCATAAAACCATAATAAATGGTCATGTCCTTTACTTGGGTCAAAAAATGGGGTCATTTTGTATAAAACAAGCAAGAAAGTTGGATCAAATTGACCCATAAAGTGGATCGGTCCATGTTTGATCCATAATTGGGTTATACTTATGACCCAACTGTTTTTAGAGTGTATATTATCTGTTTACGTGCGCATTTGCGTTCATACGCTGTAAAAATGGGGAGTGATACTTACTTGAAAACGCCTAGTAAAGTAAATTCTAAGTCAATTTTACAAAGAGTTTAACTAGAATTTCTGATGTGAAAAAACTTTGCTATGTTTTTTCAAGTAATTATTCGAAAACCGTTACTATCGATGCTAACTGCTAGCATGTCAATGGCATTTTGCTTTGTTTGTTAGCATTAGGCTAAGCCACATGCGTCAAGATCCGGTCCTCGAGGGCCTGAGCTCTGCGTGTTTTTGAGGTTTCTCTACACGATCAGGATAATTAACAGCCTCCTTGCAGAATATGAATCAGCTGTGTTGAACATGGGAAACCTCTAAAACATGCACGACTCAGGCCCTCGAGGACCGGACTTTGACGCCACATGTTAGCCAAACTAAAACCTTCCCCAAAAAATGCCTTCGGGTCGTCGCACGCATTTTGATCATCCATCTGACGACAAAATGTGAGTGAGTGAGCGATGTGTGTGACAGTTGTGTGTTTGCACGAGTGTGTTGTGAGCATGATGATTGAAATGATAAAAAAGATGCTGGCCACATGCATTATGCATCAGCCGCCGTTCGTGCGGCGGTAATTCCAATCAAGCTCTTCCGCTGCGACATGACGGACGCGGGCAGGAAACGAGAGGCGGCGGAACGGCAAACACGCGTGTGAAATATTGACCAAGCCGGCGTAGGCGGCACTTTAACCCGCCGCCGCCTCCCCACGAAAAAAAAAAGCAAGCACCTAAACGCAAGCTGAGCTTTTTGTGTCAGCACGCAAAGGAAGCCGGGAGGTAAGAACAAGAACAAGGACACGGAGGGCGTTGATGTCGCGTGTGGCGCAACTTTGATGCGTTTGTTCGCTCTGTGGCACCGCACGCAAGCGCACGAGATCGGGGATGAGATTGAAGAAGCGACGGGCAGACCTCCGCCAAGCCCTCAAACGATGGCAGCTCGACTCACTTGATAACAAGCAGCAGTTTGGAAAATAGTGAACGAACGAAGAACAATAACACATCAAGTATTTCAAACACATTGCCTTAAGGCTACTAGCTTAATGCTAACATGTAATGGGAAACATCATAGACGTGCTAACAGTGCTCTAAAACTACTCAAAGGCAAATATTCTCTTTTCTCTTTGGGGGGGAAAAGCACATATAAACCACTTAAAGTACTCAAGTACTGGAAAAGTATGCTTTTAATGTGAATTTAATAAAGAAAAATGTAAATGCATAAGAAAGAGTGACGAAAGGAGCAGCTCGGGTTTGTTACACGGCTAGTTCAGTGTTAGCATCTGCTCCATGCGCCTTGAGAGTGTTTTCATTTCGTATTTGCGTGTTGGACCGTTTGTCCGTTGGAAATTCATTGGCAACGTTTTTCCTCCTCACTCCAGTACCTCAAATGTTTGCCCTAAACACAACGCAAAACCTTTCCTTATCGCAAGTGGGCTCACAAGTCGTCCCGCGCGTCGTTCGACATTCCAGAGTGTCCTCGTTGGCTTCCCTGTCGGTTCGGAACGCCGCTACCGGAGGGGCGGAAAAAAAAAAGTGACAGGCCGTCATGTTGTACAAAGGATAGCAGAAATTTCAGGCTCCTCTCTGATATCACCCGAGCCCCCCCCCCCGCTCCCCCCTCCCCCCTCCCCCTCCTTCTCCATTTCCACACTGCTGTGTCACATCTATTTCCACTCGGCCTGTCAATCCCACCGTCTGCAGGCTTCAAATCTTCCATCTCTTCCCTCACACGCACACGCACGTCA